>NC_064816.1:122586-137496 GCF_023721935.1 Panthera uncia | reverse complement strand
CCCCCCCCCCCCCCCCCCCCCCCCCCCCTCCCTCCCCCCCCCCCTCAAAAATCAGTATCAAAAAAAAAAAAAAATGGATGAAGGGTCTGAATACAACGCTTCTCCAAAGAAGACCTACAAATGGACAAGCCCATGAGGAGACGCTGGCCATCGTGAGCCATCAGGGAGTGCCGGTCACAGCCAGGTGAGGCACCGCGTCCCTCTGCGGCATCCTGATTGTTTTCAACTGGATATTTAAGAGCTGCAGATACCTGAGATGCTCTGAAAAGTCGAGCAGCAGTTACCCTTTTGCAAGAAACATTTACATTTACAAGGGAAAGTCCCTGTGTAAGGGTGTGTCCCTTCAGAAACCTGTAAGGAGGGGAGGCGAGGAGTTGAATGTGCTGCAGCCTTGCCCCCGTCTACTGTGCGGTTCCGGGTCACCTCCCATCACACACTCCCCACCCCCAGCGTCATCTTTGGCTTTCTCTGAAGGTGATGGCTTCCGTACTTCTGAATGTTACTCGGTTTTCGCGACCGTCTCCCATTCAGTACATGTGTTACTAAACTTCTGTTTGTTTTCCTCCTGCTCATCTGTTTTACATCCATTAATCATTGGAGCAGCCAAAGCACCTGAAAGGGAAGCAGGGAAACTTTTCTGCCCCTTGTGGGTAAAGGGAAGGCTGCTCTAGATTGGAGCCGCTTCTTGAAGGCTGTGCTGTTCAGAGAGGCAGCAGCCGCGGGAGGTGAGCTGCAAGTCTGAGAACAGCCGGTCAGGAGTGGGGAGGAGGCAGTGTCGGGGCTCAAGGGCTACGTGCGGAATGAGGCGGAAAGCCGCCAGCTGGCTTCAAAGTCCCTCTGGCCTGGATAGAATTCCACGGCCCCCTTTCCTGCCCTCCCTGGGCTGGGCTGAGGACAGATCTCGTGGGAAATATTAGGGCCACCAGGCAGTCTTTGCTTTTGTTTATAAAACCAAGCTGCGTCCTCTCCAAGGCCCAGTTTTCTGGTTCCCTCTCTGGAAAGTCTTCCCTGTCTCCTCCCACTGGTCAGATGGATCCCTTTGCTGCTCAGTCCTGGCCCCACCTGAGGCAGGAGAAGCCTTCTAGGGCCACTCCATTGTCAGATTTAGCAAATAGAAAGGCAGGACACCCAGGTACATTTGAATTTCAGATTAAAAAAAAAAAAAAAGAGTGATTTTAAAAGTATCAGTCTATCCCATGCAGTATTTGGGGTAGACTTATGCTAAAATGTATCTGTTCTATATCTGATCTGCTCAAAAGCAGCCCTGCTCCATTACCCGCTGTCATTTCCCTCATTTGCACTGGTCCCTTCTGTGACCTCGTGTCCAACCCACCTGTGTGTGAGAGCAGGGACACAGGGTACCCTCCTCACTCCGCGCCCCCACCCCTGGCCTCTAGGCCAGCACCCTCACTGGGACGGGCCCAGGTTCCGGATCTGGACGTCTTCCTCAGACAGAAAAGCAGGGAAGCAGCCCAGCTCTCTGGCCTGTTTCTGCAGCTTTGTTCTGTGCAGCAGCCGGGCTGGGGGTGCGAAGAAGGCAGGGAGCCCGTCCTCTGATGCAGAATCTCTGGAGACCCGTAAACCTTGCCCCTGCCGACCCCTCAGGCCTCACTGGCCTGTGTCCTGCCTCGGAGTCCTGCCGTGTGGTGCCGCTGGCTCCCTCCCTGCACCCCAGTGACCACCAGACTGTCCTGGGCAGCGTGTCTTCAGGACCTCAGCCCCAGCATGCCACCCCTGCCCCATCACAGGACACGGCGTCTGCTCTGGTTCATTTGCCTTCTGCTTTTTCTTCCAAAACCTCTCAGGGGCGCCCAGCCAGCTCAGTCAGAGGTGTTTGCAGCTCTTCACCTTAGGGTTGTGAGTTCAAGCCCCACTTTGGGCTTAGAGGTCACTTAAATAAACGTACAAAACAAAACAAAACAACCCTCAAACTCACAGATGAGGAGATGACATCAGACTTTCATTCTGTTACCCATCTGTCCACTGCTAAAATGTTTCAGCTTAGTTTTTTATGTGCATTTTTCTGAAAGGGGGAGCTTTGAAATCCACCCCCTCCAGGCAGTGACTGAAGGAGGACAGGGCAGGTTTTATTCTGGTGTTAGGGAGCCCTGGGAGGGGTTTGAGCCAGGGCGGTCCCTCCTCTGTTGTGTTCTAGGGAGACATCAGAGCCGCCCAGGGGAGAGGGGCCTGAGAAGAGGGCCAGGAGCGGACAGGGCAGGCCCTATCCTATGGCTGACATCCTGACGAAAGGGTTATTCTGGCACAGACCCAGAGCAGGGGCCATGTGATCTTGGGGGCAGACTCGGGATTGACACAGCCACAAGCGAGACCCGGGGCCTCCAGGAGCTGGAGGAGGCAGGAAGGACCCTCCCCGCTGGAGCCTGTGGAGGCGGGGAGCCCAGCCCACCTCGATCTCTGACTTTTGGCCTCAGAATGTGGGAAGATAGAGTCCCATTGTTCTGAGTTCCTGCTGTGTGGCTTTGATGCCCCAGATCACACTGTGTCATCAAACCATCAGAGACCACCTTGGGCGGGTGCTGAGTCCCCAGGCAGGCAGGGTGGGGCACCTTCTTATTCCTGTTGGTGGCCTCCCGTTCACCTGGGGGTCAGTTGCGTGGGGGGGGGGGGGGGGGGGGGGGAGGAGCCCTGCTGGGCCAGGAAGGAACAGCCAGGCGGGGAGATAAGCCTTCTCCCGGGACAGCAGCAGGCGGGCCTCCCCTAATCTGCAGCCAGATGGAGCCATGCCAGACCCCTGATGAGGCCTCGGCGCGAAGGAAGAGGAAGCTGCTTGGTGCCTGGGAGCACACCTCTAAATGCAGTCTCACCTGAGGATGTCTGTTGAAGAACAATAAAAACCATAGCTTCCTGCAAAACCAGTGGGGACCTCGGTCTTAATGGGCGCGTGTGGGCAGACAAGTGCTTCAAGGCAGTTCCCAGCAGCCAATGAAACAGCCCCAATGTCCATCGGCAGGTGGATGGACACACACAAAAGGTGGACGTCCACTGCGAAAGGTTCATGTCCCTCAGCTGCGAGCAGGAGCCAGGCGCCCACCCCCGCCGCCCCACGGACAGACCCTGAGCACACGACGCTCAGGGAGGGAACCAGACGCGAGGCGCCACACGGGGGTGTGAGTCCATGTGTGTGAAACGTCCAGAACAGGCTCATCCACGGACAGAAGGGGGTTCGTGGGGGAGGGGCTGGGCGGTGGGGCGTGACTGTGTGGGGACAGAGTTGCTTTCTGGGGAGATGGAATGTTCCAGAGGTGCTGGTCACACAACCCGGTGAATGTACGAACACCCACTGAATTACACACTCTGGATGGATGTTCGGCATTTGCAGGCCCGGCCCCGAAGCGCCCTGGTGGGGGCCCACCCCGGAGGGTCAGCCCCCAGCCTGCCATGTTGCACTGGGCTGCTGTGGACACTGGGGCAAGGCCAGGACCTCTGGGCCTGCTACAGGTGACAGGAAGGGGTAGGTGAGTGGGGATGGGGGGAGGAGAGCAGTGGAGGATGGGAAAGCCGGGGGAGGGGGTCCTGGGATGCAAGCTGTTACCCCTCTAACCTGCCCGCAGCACCTTGAACATCTTGAAGGTATTCTCCATACTGGAGGCCAGTTGTACTCTGGGTGCTAGGCTGTGGCCCTGATGCTTCGCATAAGGCTGCTGTTGTGTCCTGGGGACGCCCCGCAGCCTGCAGCCCCCTCCTGGCTCCTGTCTGGCCAGTCTTCCCCTGTTCCCACCGCTGCCCCGAACTCCAGAAGGCGTGTGTCCAAAAACGCCAAGCCCCTGGCTGGGTTCCCCTCAGCAGGGGCTCCGGCCTTGCCCCGTGCGTGGGCTCTGCCTCAACCAGTGATTTGTCCAGAGGCCAGCATGAAACCTAGGCTGGATCCAGCAGCACTAGAAACAAGCTCTTTCCACGGGACCCGAGGGGCAGCCGTCCTTGCCGCCCGGAGAGAAAGCCTTCATGATCCCACGGCTGAGAGGCGGCAGCTTCGTGAGGACCTCTTGTGAGCACTGGGATCCCGCTGTGCCTGACGCCTGTGTCCTCCCAGACTCTGCAATTACAGGAGGCACCGGGGGCCTTTTGGTTACCCGAACCGGTGTAGTCTGGGGTCTTTGGTGCTGGCTCCAGGATGGGTTTATCTGGGGGCTTCACCATGGCATGCAGGCCCCAGGTTCCTCTGGTGTGGACTTTGCCACCCTCGTGGGTCAGCTCTGCCCCTGTGGCTAGGTGGGAGGCACAGTCCTGAGCGCATGAGGACTGCCCCCCAGCTCTGCACAGGCGGGCTCTAGCTTTCTGCAGCGAGACCAGTATGGGCGAGGAGTGGGGGGCAGACCCTGTGGTGATGTGAATCTCAAGGGTGTCGCCCCTGGGGAGAGAGCCAGGTTAGGGGCAGGGGCCCCACCCCCTCCTGTGACGTTGCTACCTCAGCTCTGAGGCCCCAGACACCTGATGTTACTAGCCTAGCAGTGGCCCCAAGTCCGCGTTTCCTGAGAGGTTCAAGTTGACAGTCAGGGGCCATCCCCATCTTGCTCTGGCTCCCACTCACCTGCACACAGGCCCCCAAGGCCAGCAGAGGGGCTACGGGCTCCCGTGGTGCCCAGGAAGTCAGCTCAATGAAGACCGTGGTCTGGAACCTCTTCTGTGGGGATTCTCCAAAGCAGCTCTCGCCCTCTGGACTTGCCGTGGTTAGCCTGTCGGCCTGCGTGGGCCCAAGGTGACAGGAGCACACCTGAGAACGAGGGCCACTCAGTGGAAGCTGAGCCTGGCAAGTGACGGTTTCTTCTTGCAGCTCTAGCGGATTAACGGATTACCACACATTCAGGGCCTGAAGCCACACAAGCTTATTCTTTGACAGCTATGGGGCCAGAAGTAGGAAACGGGCCTCACGGGGCTAACGTCTGGGTGTGGGCAGTGCTGGCTCCCGTGAAGGCTCCGGGGGAGACCTGCACCCCTGCCTGCTCTGGCTCTCAGAGAGCTCTCTGGCTCTCAGGTTACGGGATCAGGGCACGGACATCTCTGGAGCTGTTATTCTGGCGACCACAGGTCTGGGGAGAGACTGCACAGAACCAGTGCCTTGAACAGGCTATGCCTGAAATCCCTGGCCTTGTCACTCACAGAAGCCAATTAAATTCCTTTCTGTTTAAGTCAGTTTGAGTTGGGCATTTTGTCCTGCTACCGAAGGGGTCATTATAAAGGAGAGGTGGCCAAAACAACTGATCACAACAGGCAGATGAATTCACCCAGGTGCAGAGACTCTGGAAACCATTACCGCCCATTTGGTGGCATCCTGTCCTCACCCAGTCGGGTGTGTCAGGCCAGGGATGAGTTCAAGAAAAATCAGTATTTATAGAGTGTGTTCACATGTCCTGTCTAGTTTAGCCGGAACCACCCCCAGGAAGTAGGCTCCATTAGTATCCGGACGGTCAAATCGAATAACTAAAAATAGAGTTCTTGGAATTTCAGATAAACAACAAATACTTTGTAAACATGTCCCCAACACTGCACAGGACATATACCCACTATATTATATATATATATATATATATATATATATATATATATATATATATACACAGTAAGAATGATTTGTTTATCTGAAATTTATATTTAACTGGGCAACCCTAATTATTTTAAGGTTTATTTTTCAGAAAGAGAGACAGTGAGAGAGCGGCAGAGAGAGAGAGAATTCTCAGCAGGCTCTGAGCTGTCAGCACAGAGCCCAGTGTGGGACTCAAATTCATGAACCGTGAGATCGTGACCAGGGCTGAAGTCGGGACGTCTAACTGACTGAGCCACCAGGCTCCCCCGGGCAACCCTAATTATGATCTCTGTTTTGCAGATAGGTTATGGGATGTGAACCCCAAGGCCTCAGGTATCAGTCAGATCTCTGTGCAGAAGCTTCCATGGCAGTTGTGTGGGGGACGGTATGAAGGGAACACGATTCCCATGGAGACGTGGGGTCCGCGCCCCTCCCCTCGGGTCTGGGTGGGTGCCCGCCCGTGTCCAGCCCTGTGCAGAAGTGGTGCGTGTGACCGCCGAGTGATTGAAGCGGCCTTGCTCCCGGGGTCCTCCCGCTGGAGCCCGTGCCGCCGTGCTGTGAGCACACCCGGACAGGGTGGGGCGGGGACAGACCACCCCACCGTGCCGTCCGCTTCCAGACCTCCACCAAGGTCTTCTCGTGCGGGCTGCCAGCCCCCCACACCACTCCCCGGAAATGCCTCTAGGCTGAGGTGAAGGGTGCCTCGGCGCCCTGTGGAGGTTATGAACATGAGCCACTGGCCTGGCCCTGCCTGCACCTGCTCAGCACACGGGCGAGGGTCACACGCCCAGGCTCCCACTCCGGAGGCTGGGTCGCTGGTGATACACCACAGAGCTCAGAGGCCCAAACTAGGTGCAGGAGGAGCGGGAACAGGTGTGGCTGCCACAGTCCCGCCGAGAACACCACTTGAGTCCGGAGGGGCCCCTCCCCGCCCTGCACTTCCCTCCGGGTTTAAGAAAAGCCAGAGATGAAGAGTGAAACCTTCCACGTTTTAATGGAGAAACATCATTCAGGTTAAAACACCACCAGACCGCGAGGGCAAACCGGGAAAGGCGTGTGCAGGCCGCTGTGGGGATGTGTGTGCACCCTGGATGTACCTGCCCCTCTGGCCCATCCCCCACCTGTGTGGGGTCGTCTCAGCCCCAGGCGCAGTGACTGGTCAGGCTGGGCGTGTGCTCGTCTGACCCAAGGGGGGACCTCGGTCCTGATGCCATCTGACCCTGAGCCCAGGCCACTCTGGACTTAACAGTTACACTGAAATGAAGCCACCGGGCCTGGGTGACACCAGCACACAGGGCTCCTTGGGGGTGCTGTGGCCACAGAGGGGCTGCCTGGGGCCCGATGGCCAGCCCCGCCAGCAGACCAGCCGGCCCCGGGTGGGAATCTGGGGCCGTGACCCGGCCCGGACGGGGCGCCTGGTGGCACACCGCTCTCTGCGGTCCTTCGGGAAGGCCAAGGACAGGTTGGTTCTGTAGCTTCTCATAAAGTCGTTTTATTTAGATTCCAAACAAACCAAAGCAGAGAGAAGAGGTGACCACAAGTGAATCCGTCAGCGCGAGCCGCAGGCCCAAGTCTCTGGCTCGGCCAGCAGGAGCTGAACACGCACACGGGCGGGTCCGCGTCCCTCAGGCCACCGCCGCCCAGGCCCGCCCCACCTGGCGGGCTGCGAGGGACCCGGGACACACACGCGCGCGCGGGAAGGGAGGGCGACGCCCGGGAGGAGACCACCCAGGGGGCCGGGCAGCACCCCTCCCATGGGGCAGTCTCGCCACACAGTCCGGGGCTGCTGAGGTAAAATCTGTACGTTTATTCTTGGGGTCGCCCTGTCAGGACTCCTCGTTGCCGGAGTCGTCCTCGTCGTCCCCGAAGCAGCTGTCGGCCTCAGCCTCGGGCTCGCCGTCCTCGTAGTAGTCGTCGTAGAAGAGGTCTGAGCCCTCGTCGGGCGCTGGCGCCTTGGTCTTCACACAGTACTCAGCCAGCGTGGTGGGCACCTTCACGCCGTCCCGCTCCGCGTCCACCTTGGTCCCCAGGACCTGCTTCCTGCGGGAGACACGGGCCCACAGGTCACCGCTCTGTCTCCTCGGGGCCCCGCAGGCAGGAGCAGGCAGGAGCACGGACGCCACAGGGGAGGGCCCCTTGAGCCACCAGACAGGAATCCTGGAGACCGGCGGCACCCCGTGGGAGGGTGAAGCCACTATCGCGGTTCGAGCTGGCAGACATCAGCCACCAGGGGTGACGGGACCGGGGCTGGACCAGATCTCCAGCTGCCTGTGCCGGCCGGACAGGGGCGGAGCGGATGAAGAGGGCCAACGCCAGGGGGAAATGGGGACAAGGGAACGCGGGCCCGGGAGGTGACAGGCGCCATGGGTCACGCCCAGGACAGAGCAGACAGCTCTCCTGGGGACTCGGCGTGGCGCCCCCATGAGCTGTGGCAGGGTGGACACCGAGAGCCCACATCCCAGCACAGGTGACACCCCAGACGGACACCCTGCAGCATCGCCCCACTGGGGGGGGGGGGGCTCCAAGTCAGCCGGCTCTGCCCCCATTGTGCGGGGAACACACTTGGCGGGGGCGGGGGGACAGGCAGGCAGAAGCGCCCGTCACAGCCTTGCTCACGTGGGCGCATGTGAGCCAGCCCACGGGGAGTCTTCAGGGATAAAAACAGTCTGGTTTTAATTTTGGCACCACGTGGGAGGTGCTGGGAAAAACTGGGGCGAAGAACAGGCCATGTGGGCAGGACCCCCCGCCACGGAGCTGAGCCGAGAGCCCTCGCCCCGAGACCCCACGAGGGTCCCGCACAGCAGCACCGGGAGGCCTGCAGAGCACCCGGCATCACTCGTGGCAGACACCCCGCTCGGCGCCTCCTCACTTCCACAGACCCAAGGCTGTGACCCCGCCCGGCATCGGGGGACAGCTATCCTGGGACGACAACGGGGGACAAACAAACGGGGGAAGGGGCTGCCCTACACGCACATGGGTCACCCTGGGGCCGCGTGTGTGGCTTGGGGGGCTCTGATGCACTCAGGTCACACGTGCAACACCGCAGAAATCGTTCAGAAAATTCTGCTCACGTAAAATACCACGGAAGCAGCAAAAAACGGGCCAGGTCTATGGAAGAAAACCGGCACAACTTTACTCAGAGGAAAGAGAACCAAAATCCACAGAAACGGCCTGCAGCTACGGGCTGTGGACCCCTGACACCTGCGTCTGTCCAGCGTGAAGCACGAGGCGGCAGGGAGCTCTGGCACACGATGCGCAACAGCGCGTGAGGCACGTGCACGGCGCCGTTCTCCACGTTTCTAGCACGCAGATCAGCGGCTGCCAGGGCAGGGTGGCGGCGGACGTGGGCGTCTGGAAGGCTACACGGAAACTGTCAGGTGTTAGTGTTGCGGGGCTTCCTTTTCGTTTCTCTCAGGATGTGTGTGTTTCTCTATCACGAACACGTTGCCTTCTCAGCACACAGTTGCTTCTGGGGCTTCGTCTGTGTGAACTGTGGCAACTTAAAGTGTGTGGCGGTGAGTTTTGACCCACGTGTGTCCTGAGACGCTGCCCCACAAGCGAGGGCGCAAGCATACCCCTCCCCCCCGGAGGTTCCGCCGTGTCTTTTGCATTCTGCCCCTCTGACAGACACCAACGTGCTTTCTGAGGCTACATGGACAGGCCCCGGCCTGCTCCCTCCTCGCCTGCGGCTGTACGCCTGGGCCGTTGACAGCTTTGGCAAATCGAGACTGTTCTGAACATTCGTGTGCGTACCGGTGTGGACACGCGCCCCCGTTTCTCTTGGGTAAATACTCAGACCTCAAGTGGCCGGGTCCTAATGCAGGTGTGCACATGACTCACCCATTTTTTTTAATTAAAAGGTAAATGACGGGGGGTGGGGGGGTGGTGCCTGACTGGCAGGGTCAGAAAAGCATGTCTGATCTTGGGGTCATGAGTTCGAGCCCCACGTTGGGAGATTACCTAAATAAAACTTAAAAAATAACAAACTGAAAGGGTATCTAGGAAAAACCTAACAAAGGGTTAAGCCTGTCATGAAACGAGTCAGTAAACCCGCATTAAAAAGCAACAATGGACAACAGACACAGAGCAGCTCACACAAATCCAGGGAGAGAGAAAAGGGGGTGAAGCACAAGCAGCTCTAGGCCCTAAGCGGACAGCGTGTGCACCCAGGGCCTTAGACCAGGTTCCCACCCTGGTCCCGCACCTGCCCGCTGAGTGTCCATCCTGTGCAAAGGTCCCTTTCCAAGGGTGCTCACCTGTTTATTCGAAGGGGAGAGCACTGGAAATGACCACCCGCCAGGTGGAGGATTAGTCCTGGCCAATCCCCAAGTGATGCATCGCTTTCCTAACCAGACAAAACTTATTTTCTAGAAAAGATAGCAATTTTCTAAGTGCGCCGGTATCATGATCATTTTCTGCCTTTAGGAAATGATTCCAAGCTTCAAAATTACAAATGTAAATGACGTTCACAGCAAAAAACCAAGATACAACGTGACATAAACCAGACCTCAGTAGTACACAAAACCTATGTTCCCCCCCAAAAGAAAGCAGGAAAACAGAGTTGATGCCAGGAGCAGGTACCCGAAGGACTGTGGTCCCGGAGCGCCCGTTTGTAGATAGGCACGAGGGGCCAGAATGCAGACAGGAGGCCCCGCAATGCTTGGGAGAGGCTCCCCAGGAGGGAGGAGAGAGGGACCAGGAGAGTCTCTGCTATTTTAGTTACAAAGCAAAGAAACCGCAGCGAACCCTTGTTAAAGCCTGGCGGTCACCACTCAGGGGCTTCTGTATGTACGTGCCACCAGGTCTGTGCGCGACACACGTGCACCACAGGTGCTCTGAATGCACACACCGTGTTACACATCTCACAGGCATTAAGCTACACATCTGCGACACACACTGGGGCACCTCACCGTGCAACAGAGACAGAGAACACACGTTTTCTTTAAAAAAAAAAAAAAAGGGGGGGGGGGGGCAAGGAGACCAGCAGAAGAACCAAGGTGTAGGCTTCAGGCTGGCTGGCTCCTCCCCAGGGCTGCAAGTCCCTACTGGGCAAGCTGGCCATGGGCAAGCTGGCGGTGTGTGGGCCTGCACAGAAGCCCTCCTCACCTGATGATGTCCGTGTACTCCCGGTCCTTGCCTTTGCTCTCTTTCCACTTCCTGTACATCACAGAGGCATCCACGTTCGCCGGCGAGAAGGTGTTAGGTTCGTTGAGGAGGGAGATGACGCTCAGCAGGATGGTCCTGGGGAAGCAGGGAGTCAACAGGTGCAGGGCGTTTTTGGCCCACGCCACCCACCTACGAGCTGGGCTCTCAGGCCACGCCCAGGCCCAAGCGTCACTGGGGAGCTTCCGGACACTCTGAAGCCAGCACCTGCCTGGGGACCCTCACAGCCCCCCAACCCTGCAGATGACATCTGACTGGACTTCTCGTTGTCCCTTTTTGTCTCAGGCCCCAAGAACAGCAGGGTCCGGCCCCCCCCCAGTCCATCCACCTGCCCGCCCAGCTCCCAGGACAACATGACGTGGGAGCAGCTGAAGCCAGGACCACCTTTGTCCCACATGCCCCTATCCCCGAGGCATCCTGCGGGCAAACAAGTCCCTCTGTGCCACCAACTTCTACTATAGTTCGGGCTGGACTGAAGACATGCAGGCTGCGAGGCAGGGAGGCCAGCCCACTCAGAATGAGCAGCTCAGGCCTGAGATGGAGGGGAGATCCCAGGGGCAGGCAGAGGGGCCATGGGAGGGAAGACACAGACCCGAGACTCCCAGGGGCTGTTTCTCATGGTGGATGGGGCAGGGGGCACCAAGAAATGAGAGGAGAGGCTAGGAGAATTGGTCCTGGGGTCTTTGGGGCCCCCAGTATCCTGGTGGGAGGCC
Organism: Panthera uncia; assembly: GCF_023721935.1. Taxonomy (NCBI): domain Eukaryota; kingdom Metazoa; phylum Chordata; class Mammalia; order Carnivora; family Felidae; genus Panthera; species Panthera uncia. The sequence continues at coordinate 126,078 of NC_064816.1, read as the reverse complement.
AGTTTGGACAGATGCCACAGTACTCTGGCGAGTCATGGCCCTGAAGAGGCCCCGAAGGAGCAAGGTCAGGAATGCTGCGGGGGCCAGGGGTCCACGTGCTGACCAGTCCCTCCGGCAGGGTCTGGCCCAGCCTCACCTGACGTTCTGCGTAGGGTTCCAGCGCTCTGAGGGCAGCTCCCCACTCTGGGGGTCATCGACTGGGGGGTGGAGAATGGAGATGCACACGTCCCCCGTCTGTGTGAGGACAGGAGAGAGGGGTCAGCGCCCACAGCACTGCCACCAGGCAGCACAGTGCCCTCCCCACTACAGGGGAGCCGGGAGGGGCCTGCCCGGTGGGCTCACCTCGTAGATGTTGGGATGCCACATCTTGGTCAGGAACCGGAAGGCCGGCGGGGAGTAGGGGTAGTCGATAGGGAACTTGAGGCGTGCCTGGGGAGGGGCAGAGAGCAGAAGAGCTCAGCCAGTGCTGGCCACTGCTCAGGGACTGTGCCCACGAACACACAAACAAGGACATTGGCCAGGACAGACCCCCCTGTTGCAGGAGGACCGCCTGGACCCTGCTGGTCGCCCCTCACAGACCCCCCCAGGACTCTTTGGGGTGGCCTGAGCGGACCCTGGCCCCCCTCCTGCTGCTGAAGGGCAACTCCAAGGCCATTCTTGGCCCAGACCCATGGGAGGGGCCAGGAGCCAGGCCCCAAGGAAGCTGTGCACCCCCAGCATGGCGGCGACTCCTAGGCCTCAGTTTCCAGGCTGTGGGGAAGGTTAAAAATAGATGTGTGTTCACTCGGCAATCATTCCCGACACCTCTGTGGGCTGGGCTCTGTGGGAGGAGATGAGTCAGCGCTGGACGGACGGGCTCTCTGCCCACAAGCATCCATCCTGGGGGGCCAGGAAGGCAGACAGGAAGGTCCTGGGGCAGACTGGGGAGGGCTGCCTGCCGAGGCCTCAGCAGGTGCAGGAGCTTCGTCTGCGGCTTGAGCCCCAGTCCCAGACATGGGGATGTCTGGCCTAGGGTCCTGGTGGTGCTCCAGGCTCTCCCGGGCGAGCCAGTGTGCTGGGAGCCAAAGCTGGGCTCCTCTGCTGGAGCTTCCCAGGCCCATCTCTGGAGAGTCACCCTCCTGGGCAGGGGCACGGGGGCATTTAGAAGTCCCTCTGTTCCTGGGTGATTGTGCTGAGGCCTGGGAGGCAGGTAACTTGCCGGTGACTGCAGAGCAAACCCGGAGCTCAGAACCTGCCCTACAGGTTTCTAAGCGATGGCCCCGAGGACAGCTGTTCTCAAACACCCAGCAAGTCCCACCTCATCTTGTCTCAAGCGTCCCCAGAGATGCCTTCACTACTGAGCAAACTGAGGCTCAGAGAAGGAAAGTACCTTGCGCAAGGATACACAGCAAGCAAGCTGGGAGGAGGTTGTTGAACCGCGTCTCTCTGGCACCCCCTTGAGTACACTGCGTTGCCCAAATGCTCACCACGGCCCATGAAGGACAAGGAAGGCGCCGCAGGAAGTGGCTGGGAAGCGGTGGTGGCCGCCAGGCACTTCCCAGTCTGGCTGTTCCACACCTGCTGCAGAGGGTCTCCCCACCCAGTCACGCCTCGACAGGAGGATCAGGGTGGGTGCCAAAACCACCCCGGGTCCCCCGCTGGCTTCTCTGAGGACACAACACAACACAACCTACGGCAGATGTGTTCGAATCTGGCAGGGCCCCACCCCCAGTCCCTTCTTCTCCAGAAAAACGGGACTATCCCCCAACCCTAGTGTGGAGGATCCCCTGCAACCAGTTAGTGAGCAAAAGTCAGAAGCCCACATCCCTTCCTTCCAGATCTGTGAGCTCACTCAGTCTCTTAGTCTCGCTGTTGCCTCAGGGTGGGACTCCACCTCCGGCTCTGAATGGAGCTCCCATCCCTCCAGCCTGAAGCACACAAAGGAGGCTGGGGGAGGGATCTAGTTGGACCATTAGGTGATCAACCCCAAATCCAGTCCCCGCATCAAGAGGCCGGATTGCTGATGCACAACTCAGGCGGGAGCGGTCCACAGTCCTCCCCCCATCCCACCCCAACACCAGGGGAATCTCAACTCAGGACTCACCCCCAGCAGACCAGGCTGCTCCCTCACAGCCACTGAGCAGGCTCAGCTAAAACAGGAGCCAAAAGTGCAAACGCAGACATGTGTCCTGGGAGTATCACCCGCCCCTCCCCCACAGCCTGGCCTAGCTATGGTTTCTACCCGCCCCCCCCCCCCAACCTGGCAGGGCTGGGGGAGGAGGGTGTTCCCAGGCTGAGGACCCTTGCCCCACCTCTCGTGCAGGCAGACCCCTTGCCCCATCCCTCTGGCTCAAAGAGCAAAGCCCTACAATCTGACAAGGGTCCTTCCAAGGCCACGTGGGGGCTCAAATGGTGAGATCAAGAAAGCTGCCTGGGTTCTGGCTCAGATCTTCTGTCACACTAGCGGGAAACACAGCCAGTGCCAGGGCCAGCACCCCCTCCCTGCTCCCAGAAAAGAACTGCCCGGGATGAAACTATCACAGGGGACAGAGAAAACGACCCAGACGTGAGATTTGAGCCCCAAAAGAACACCTGCTCAGCGAAACCTGAGAAAAGCAAGTTGCGGCAAGAGAGGGGCCCCAGGATTGGAGGCCAGGGTCCCGGGTCTGTGGGGTTGCTCTCTGAGGTGTGGCTCCCAGGGACAAAGTGGAGAGTGGCAGTGATGCCACCGTCTTGCCTCAACGTTCCCTAGAGAACAACTTACATAAAGCTCCAGAGGAAGCCAAGTGGGCCTGGCCGGCTGCTATCGGGAAGAGTGGCTGCTTTCCAAGCAGGCCCCAGCTGGCAAGGCCCCATCTGAGCCTTTGTTGGAACCCAAACAAGTGGCGGAGCAGCCCCCCCAGTCTGGCCTCCCTCCCTCCCTTCCCCAACCCCGTGCTCCCCAACAATAGAGCTTGCTAGGTCTGGGGAGGCTCTTTGTCTCCTCCGGGCAGGGGGCGGGGAAGGCAGCTGAGGGCCCGGGTCCGCCAGAGGCTGAGGTAAGCACGAGCCCCACACCCAAACAAACAGGGAGCGCCCCGAGCCTTCTCTCCGGGGATCCAGCAGACAGGCTGGGAAGGCGGGGGCCTGGAGCTGCTTCCAGGGACGGAAGGGGTGACCGAGAGAACCACCAGCTAGACCCAGGGAGACGGGGACCGCCGCGGGCACACAGGCCGGGTGGGAACCGGGACTGCGAGCCGCGGGCTCACCTTGAAGTAGCCGCCCTCGTAGTAGGTGTTGGGGGGCCCGAAGATGGCCACCTCCCAGTTGTACAGGTCGCCCTCGTCCACCAGGGTCACCCGGAAGCCCTCCACCGGCTCCTCCTGCAGCCCCTTGAGCTCGAGCAGCAGAGCCTTCTGCGAGCTGGGCACCAGCGGCCGGGCCATGGCGGCGGCGGCGGCGGCGGCGGCGGCGGGGCCCGGGGTCGGGGGCGCGCTGGGCCGTGGAGCCGCCGCGGAGGCGCGGGACGGGCCG
>NC_064816.1:92098-122186 GCF_023721935.1 Panthera uncia | reverse complement strand
CCCCCCCCCCCTCGACTGCGCCTGCGCGCGGCGGCCGGGCCCGGACCGCACCTGCGCGCCCGCCCGCGGGGCACGCCGGGAAGTGGAGTCCCCGCCCCCGGCCCGCCGAGCGCGCAGGCGCGACCGCGGGGAGGGAGGGGGACCGAGCGCGCAGGCGCCTTGGAGCTTTCGACCCCCGGGAGGCCGCCGCCGCCCCTCTCTCGGGCTAGCACCCCGGACACCTGTGCGCGGGGAGGCGGGCAGGGTTGGGCTGCGTCGTCCCGGCACGGGCCGCTGAGCTTTTGGGGTCTTTTTTATGACGTCCCAGCACGGGGTGGGGCCGGGGGCGGGCCGGGGCGGGGTCCTTTGGCCCGGGAAGGGAGGACGGAGGCGGATTCCCTTCTCCGGCGGTTCTGAGCGAGCGGAAAGGGCGGCCCGGCCGGCAGTGGGTAGGCGGGAGGGTGGGGTGAGGGAGTGTCTGGGGTCCGCAGACCGGGTCCTCGTTGGGCGGTGCCTCACTTTCTCGAGGCAGAGGTGAGGAGTGACCTCCCTGCTCAATACGGTCCGACGAACTGGAATCCAGAGATGGGCAAGACACTGCTCCCCAGGGAAGCTGGGGAGATCAGTGCACCCCCGCTTTCGGGTTTCATTCGGCAGTGTTGATTCAGCACCCATCCTGGCCGACCCCCCCGCCTGAGTCCCACCCTCGGCTGAGCCCTGCTTGTGCCCGAATCGTAGACTGACCTTCCACCCCAGCTTGTCCTTCCTCCCGACTGCGGCTGAGCTCAGATCTGGCTGGTCCGAGGCCTAGACACACAACCCTTGCTGGGACACTTGGGCATGAGAGTCAGATGTGGTGCCCAGGCCAACATCCTGCACAACCTCAGGGTGACCGCTCCCCATGAGAGTGGGCGTTGGGCCAGTGGCGCCTGCTGTGGTCCCGCCCTGGGATGTGCCGGTAGCCTTGTTGGCAGGTGTCAGGGGCAGCCAATATCTGCAACACCTTGGGCTCCGCCCTCCTCCAGGTGTCCCAGCTGAGGACAGGCAGGTGTCAACCTGTCTGGGGCAAGGTGAGCAACATCTCCACAGGGGAGAGAGTCAGGGTACTCTGAGAAGGAACCCCGGGCGGAGCTGAGCTTCAGATGGCTGACCCAAGCCTGGGGCTTTGACCGTCTCATCCGTAAAGGGGGCTCTGGGCTTCGAGTCTCGGAACCTCTGCCCTCCTTGGAAGCGCGTGGAGTGGGCCCCTCAGCTGTAAAAGGACTGTGTGCCCTGTGGCAAGTGCACTCTGACGCTCGTTCTCTGCCTACAGCAGCAGTGTCGGCGTTGGCGTGTGGTAGCTTATGGATAAACGGTCGTGAGAGCTAATCGTGATTCTTCCAGAAAGGCTTCCCGGGATTTCCCTGTGTAATCCCCACAGCCCCACAAAGTGTTGGGTGGGCGGGGTAGCCTTGGAGACGGAAAGGGAGGTACCAAGTTTATGGCCGCTCCAACAGGTGCCACATGGGGCCTCATCCCCCAGGAAAGCCTGCTCCTTGGGCTCTGCAATATCCTGGAGAGCTGGTCATCTGGGGTGTCCACAGCACCTTGATTTTCCCTTAGGGGCTTCTCATTCTTAGTCTGTAAGGTTCAAATTGGACTGACCCCCCAAACCCTGGCTGCAGGGACGGGTCACCCAATCAGAGCGTTCCAAGCCCCTGGCTGCACTGGTTGGTTCAGGAACAGCATGTGGCTAACCATCGAATGAGATGCAGCTCTGGGACTTTTTCTGAGAACACTGGGCTGGGGTGACTGAGTGGGGACCTGGCCTGAGGTTAGGGGACCGTCTTATCACCACAAGCCCTACGAACAAAGGTGGCGCTCGGGGATCCTGATGACCCTGTGTGTGCTCCTGGATGCAGCCATGCTGACCTTCTCTGAATGCTCCAGAGGTGCAAGCTGATAAATTACTTTCGTTCTTATGAAGCCAGTTTGATGTGGGCCTCCCATCACGTGCCACAGGAGCGCCCTGCATTCAAACCTAAGTTCTGCTCTGACCTTGGAAATGGCCCTGGGATGCTAAGCCAGGTCTCAGTTTCTCTATCTGTAAAACGAGTTACATGAGATAATATTTGGAAAACTCTTAGCATGGGCCTTGAAGATGTTATGGAGAGGTATACAATGGCATTTTGCTGCAATCATGCCGGTTGAGAAGGAAGACGTGATCTCAGGAGGCAGGGACTGCAGGAGTGGAATAAAAGGACGGACGGGGGGAATGTGATCCCTCAAGGGTAGAGGGAAATGGAGTCCTAAGACAGAGGCTTCAAGGCCAGTGTGCTCTGGATGCAATAGAACTGGCTTCGAGGTCAGCCCTGCCTTTTCCTGGTTGTGCCACGGGGCCGGTCACTTACTGCGGGAGAGAATAATGCCCCCCTCACCTCCCATAGCCGTCCACATCCTAATCCCAGAGCCTGTGACTATACCACCTCACAGGACAAAAGGGACTTTGCAGATGAGATTAAGAATCTTGGGATGGGAAGAGAGCACCTGGCTGGAGCATGCAACTCGATCTCAGGGTCATGAGTTGGAGTCCGTTGGGCCTAAAGCTTGCATTAAAAAGAAGAGGAATCTTGAGATGGGAGATTATTTTGGGTAATCATGGTGGTTGGGCCCTGTGTAATCTACTCCATTCCCAAAGGACCAAAGTCAGACAGATGGGCAGACCCCGTGCTTCTGGCTCTGAGGATGAGGAGGGGCCATGGGCCAAGGACGGCACCTCTGGAAGCCGGAAAACCGAGGAGATGGGGCCCCCTGGGGCCCCTGGGGGAGCCAGCCCTGCCTACACCTGGGAGTTAGGATCTGTGAGCCCAGGGCTGTCAGAGAACCAGTGTGTGAAACTTTAAGCCACTGAATTCACGGTGATTTGTAACAACAGTCGTGGGAATTGAATACACTTAGCTCTGTAAGCTTCAGATTCTTCCGCTGGAAAATTGATTGATTGATTCATGACTTCCACGCACAGATCTAGGCCCTGGGGCTACAGAGAACAGGACTAGCAAAGCCTCCCACCTTTGGAGAGGTAGGGAGAGAGGCCATAAACAAATCGGTAAATAAATAGCGATTTTTGGTAGCAATAATTGCCAAGAAGAAAAATACAGTATGGTGAGGCATTAGCAACAGGAGTGGTTGGAGGGTTGGTTTGGAGAGTGGTCAGGGGAGGTGTCCCTCAGGAGGTGGCATCTGAGCAGAGACCAGAATGAAGGGAGGAAGTGAGCCATGTGGGTCTGGAGTAACAGTGTTACAGAGACAGGGGCTAGCACATACAAAGGCCCTGAGGTGGGGACAAGTTGCTTCAGCTAGAGACTGGTGTGCCCGAGACAGAGTGAGGGGACAGAGGCAAGACAAGGAGCTGGGGAGTCTCCTGGGTCAGCTTTCTTGAGTGCTGACTTTGCTCACAGGACTTGTGGTGGTGTAATGGCTCCAGAACTCAGGCCAGGTCCTCCCAGCTCAACTGTGTCAAAAACAATCCCAGGGCTGCATCTCATTGGCCATCCAGGAGTCACCTGCTGTTCCAGAAAAGGGCCAGCTGAGGGGGAGGAGGCATCCAGCCACTCCCCCAGACCCGGGTGGACAGGGGGCTTCCACAGTGGCCACAAACTCCAGGGGAGCCCCAGGTTTGGGAGGTCAGCTAGAGGCTCAGTCCCAGATACAGCAGGCCTAGGGTGTCCTTGGGATGTCTCTAGAAGTCCTAGGTATGTGGTTGGTTCTCGAAGGCTGGAGCAGAGCAAGGCAAGGGGTCCAAGCCATGACTTTGAGAACCGTGGCGTCCGGGCGGCAATAGATGCCTCAGGCTGGTGAGATTCTAAGTGAGGAGGATGTGTGAGGAGAGGCCCTGGACAGAGCTGGGGGGCCATGTCCCCCGACCCCCAAAGCTGAGATAAGAGGAGGAGGCCGCTACGGGGCGGGGCAGGAGCATTTAGAGAGTGGGCAAGGGGGTGTTTCCAGAAGGGGGAGGTTTGTAGTGTCACATGGTCCACACTGCTATGAGGTTGAGGCCACGTGCGAACGTTGTGTCAGCTTCCCTGGACTCTGGCGGCTGGCAGAGATCAAGCTGGGGTCGTAACGGACCTAAGGCCACGCATGATGGTGACCCAGGGAGGCAGCGGGCGAGGCTGGATGGGGCAGGGCAATTGTCCTGGCTGGACTTGGCCTCACTCTATTCTGGGGGGCTCTGGAACATGAGCTGCCCCAAAATTAGCTCCACCTGAGGCAAAGGGGCTGGCTTTTATACCCTCTGGCCCTCACTCACTAGCAATGCCTGCCCCAGAAGGAGTGGAGCTTCCTGGGCAGCGTGGCTCCCCTGCAGAGGGGCAGCGGTGAGCCGGGGCAGCAGGGCGGGGGCAGCCTGGAGGGGGCAGCAGGGAGGGGTGACCCAGTACACAGTGCCCACCTCAGCTTCTGAGGTCATGAAGGAGTGACCGCAGAGGCCCCCACCTGCCTGGGCTCCGGGACAGGTATGCACCTAATGCAGATGGCCCACCTGTCTACGAGCCGAGTGTGGGCAGGGGCCTCACCCACGATTTGTCCCTGCTGCTGCCCGGCCCCGTGGCGGCTGGGTTGCAAATTTCTGGAGCAATCCCTGTGTGTGGGCGCAGGACAGAGTAGAAGCATTCCAGCCAACACTTATCCAGCGGCTTGCTTGCTTTTCCTTAACCTTCCAGTTGCCCATGGCTGCATGATAAATGACCCTAAAGCTTCATGGCAAACACGGTGATCTGTCTCGCTCGTGAATCTGCGCAGTCGGTGCTGCCAGTCGCCTGCTGTCCCAACTCGCGGCTGCTGAGTGAACCGGTGAGCCCGGGGCGGGGGGCATGGGACCTGGCACCTTTTGTGACCTAGCCGTGGAGATCCTGTAGTCTTACAAAAGCCACCCAAATTCAGTGAAAGGGAATGCGGATTTCACCTCTCCATCTGCCTTTCGAGGGAGGGGTGGGGACGTTCTGGAAGCGTGTGGGAACAGAAATGTTGCTGTGGTCGGTTTTGCAAAACACATAGTGGCCACAACTCACAGTTCGCTGATCACCTGGCCTGCGCAGGGGGGAGGGATGGGGAGACAAGGTGGTCCTTGCCATCGGTAGCCTGAAAAATGGTTTCAGCTCTGTTCCCACGGGGTCTCCTTCAATCAGAAAAGGGGCCGAGTCCTGGGTCCCATTTACCAGAGTTGGAGGCGGAGGCCACGAGAGTGAGGTCACCGGCCGACCACCATTCTGGGCTGGGAATGTGACTCCTTCCTCCTGCTCCCAGAGGGGTTCCTCTTGCAAGCAACAGTCCCCTTGGAGGGGAGAGGGGTGCCCAGCGGGTGCTTGGTGAACAGTGATAGGACAGACTTCGCAGGTGTGTGTGGGTTCTGGGTGGACCGACGGCAGGTGACAGAGGTGGTGGAGGGTGTGGGTTCTGGAGTACGCCCCTTGCCGGTAGGGTGACCCTTCACTCCTCTGGGCCTCGCCTTCCCCATCTGCCAAAATCGGGGTAGTGATTTGCCTTCCTCGGAGGCACATAAGACCTTGCAGGGCTCACACGTGTCCGCCGTTTCCATCATCACTGTCACGATTACCTGCCCAGCCGGACTCTTCCTTCGACAGCTGGGGAACCCGTGGCCAGGAACTGGCTGGGTGGGGCACTTGTGGACAGCAGGGCCTCCTGGGTCTCAGGGTTGTGAGTCCAGGGCGCCTCGCTGAGCAGCGGAGGCAGGAGCGGAGAAGCATTTCAGCGGACATGGAGGGGAGGGAGGGGAGCACACACACCGGGTAGGCCTCGAGCACAGACTTTATTGCTGCCGAGGAGAGGGGCCTTTGTGGGGGTGGGGGGACGGGTGCCCGCTCCCTGGGACCCTCGGCCTCCCCTCCGAAGGGGCTGGGGCACGATTCCAGCTTGGAAGGCGGGCGTGGGGAGGGCTCCCCGCACTCCCCGCTGCATGCAGGGACACTCCAGTTCCGGCCTCAGACCTGCATTCCGCCAGGGAGCAGGTGGCCACCACCTTGTGGTGCCTCCAGCCGCCCAGGGGGAGGAGGCAGGGCAGGCGTGTGGGCGCTCAGCCCACCGGCTTGACCTTGGCTATGAAGAGGGCGGCAGCCTTCTCCAGGAACTCCTCCCGGGTCATGGGGGAGCTGGGCCGCCGAGCCACCAGGGCGCGGTCCATGGCCAGCGCCAGGCTGTCGGGGCCCAGGCGCGAGCCAGCCTCCAGGAAGCAGGCAGGCACGGCAGCCCCGTCGCTGGCCCGCAGGGCCCCCTCCAGGGTGTCCAGCACTGCCTGGCCCACGCGGCGGTCGGCCACAGCCAGCGTGGGGTCCTCCAGCAGCCGGTAGAGGGCGCCGGCCCGCGCCACAAACTCCAGTAGCACGAAGCAGGTGAGCATCCCGGCGCGGAAGACGTCCAGCGGCACGGCCTCATGGTCCCGGCACTGGATCTTGTGCAGCAGCGGTGCGACGACCTCCTCGGGGGCTTCCCCGTCCCGGCAGATGCGCTTGAGCAGCTCGCTGTAGGTGCGCCCGTCCAGCCCCGGCTTCTTCTTGCGCCCGCTGGCACTCAGGCACTCGTAGGCCACGCCGACGTTGTTGTTGAAGGCCGTCCTGCGGGAGGATAGGCGTGCTGGGCCAGCTGAGCAGAGTCCAGCACAGCCCTGGGACCCCTCCCCTGTCCCCATCTATCTTCCTCCAACAAACCAGGCCTGGGGGAGCCCCAGGGCCTTTGCACGGACTATGTGCTTTGCCTGGAGTGCCCTTCCCCCACAGGTCCTCCAGCTCCTGAGTTTTTACTGAGATGTCACCTTTCCTGTGGGGACCTCCCCTGCCTCGTCTATTTTTCTCCATGGCAGTTACCACCATCCGACTTAGTGTAAGATGTCCTTTCGGAATGTCGGCCCAGGAACCCTAGTGCCTAGAGCACTGCTTGGTGTATGGCAGGTGCTCTAGAAATGTCTGCTAAGTCAACCAACGGGCACTGCCCCACAGGGACCGTCCGACAATCACATTTACGCTTACGGGGTGGTCACTCTTGGCCAAAAGCTGAGCCCAGCGTTTAATACGGATTAGCTTATTTCATTCTGTCACAGTCCCATGGGCCAAAAGTAGGCAAACTACACCAGGGGGTCAAGTCTGCCCCAGCCCCCCCCCCCCCCCCGTCTATTTTGTAAATAAAGCTTTATTGGCACAAGGCCTCGTGCGTCCATTGACATGTTGCTTGTGGTCGCTGCAAAGCCAGAGCCGAATGGCTACAACAGCGACTGGGGCACAAAACCACCGGCACAGGAGGGGGCTGACCCTGCTGTGAGCTGTCGGCGCAAGGTGGGCATGGCTCAGGTTCCCCTGCACGGCCTGGCCGTGCAGGGGCCCTCACGAGCTGACTGGGGAGAACGGCGGTTACGTGCGGGTTGCAGGGTGAGCCTGGGTGGCTGGTTCGCCCCGTGTCTCACTCCCTCACTGGACTGGCAGCCTAGGGCCTGGCCGGTGGCCCAGCGCTACCGTGGCTGGTGGCCCGTTAGCATTTCCACCGTGACCAATAGGTATGGAGGCTCGGTGCAGGCTCACGGTCAGGCCAAGGATCCCAGAGAGGAGGGGGCCGGGCAACTGTGAGGCTTACACTCCTCCTCTGCCCGCTCCGCTCCAGGTGAGGGAAGGTACGCAGAGGCTCCACTCACCTCCCGTGTGACCTGGGCACGTCGTCTCACCTTTCTATGGGCCAGCGAGCAACAGACCGCAGCAAATGCTGGCCCGTAAGCAGCGGGTGCTTAGTGGAGGCTGGGCTGGCGCACGGCCGGTGCTCAGTACATGCTGGTCAATACGTGACCGCCACTGCGGTCATCACTGCTGCCCGGCGTGGGGCTTGTGGGCGGATGTGCTGACCCAGCGAGCTCTGTGGATCGGAGCCCCACGACAGAGGAGGAAACCGAGGCCCAGAGGCTGCAGAAGTGCAGCCTGGGGGGTCTCTCTGCCAGCTGGGACTCGCTTCTCTGTCGGTCGGGCTACAAACCCCTTTCTCTTCTCACTCATTGGCCCCTCGCCATTGCTGGAGCCAGCGGTCGGTGAGACTGCCCCGGGGAGCGCTGGCGTGGCGTTAGTGCTCACTCCTTTACCACGACCGTCACCCACGTGAGCCGATGCCTCAAACCAGCCCTGTGCAGGACTTGGGTTTTGTTTTTAAACATTTGCCTATTTTTGAGAGAGAGAGAGAGGAAGCACGAAAGTAGGGGAGGCGCAGAAAGAGGGACACAGGATTGGAAGCAGGCTCCGCGATGTGAGCGCAGAACCCGACGTGGGGCTCCAACTCACGAAACGTGAGATCACGACCTGAACTGAAATGAGCCGAGATCAAGAGTTGGCCACTTACCCGACCGAGCCACACAGGGGCCCCTGCAGGAGCCCGAAACATTAACTCCTTCCACCGGGAGGAGGAAAGAACGTGGGGGAGGTCCGCCGTGAACAGACTCGGCCGTCACCGGCGCCCCCAGCAGCTACGTGTCGCTGCGTAACAAACCGCCCTGAGCCCAGCGGCCTGAAATGGCAGCAAGTGTTCATGGCCTGTTTCTGCGGGTCGGGGACTCGGCAGTGGCTCAGGGTCTCTCGCGAGGCTGCCGTCAGGGTCCCCTGAAGGCTCACACACCGGCACCCTGGCGCCCGGGCCCGTGGCGTCTCCAGAGCCGCCGTGCGCCCTCCCCACGTGGCAGCCACCCCATCTGACATGCGGGCGCTCTGAAGGCCCACCACGCCCCTCAAGTGAGAGGAGCCACAGGACGTGGCTCCACCACCGACAGGTGAGCGGAGCCACGCGCAGTCCTGTCTCGAGCCAGCTTTGGGAGTGACTGTGGTGTCCCCACGGTCCGCTCCCCGCTGCCGTACTTGGGGAAACCAAGCAAGAGTCCGTGAGCACAGCCCCTCGCGGCCACGGCCTCGTAGTGTGAGAAGCAGTCCTTCGTGTCAGGGCTGTTTGTTACTGCCGCGTGACACAGCTTGTCTCGACTGACACCGACGTGGCCCAAGACTCATCTTTTCCAGCCACCGATTCTCTTGAGCGAATTCGCTCCTCCCTAGAGATGGAGACAGCCTGGCGCGAGAAACCCCAGGAGCTGGCTGGGTCCCCTGTTCACCGAGCTCCTGAGCCCCCCACCCTGCGGGTCTGGACCATGAGGGTCCTAATGCCTGTGTTGCAGGATAGAGGGATGGAATTTATGTCAAGGACTTAAAACAGCGCCCCATACGTGGGAGGGCCTCCTGCGCTCTGAGCCGCGTCCAGGGCCACGGTCCAGTGGGCTGTCCGGATGCCGTCCGCCTCGCGGGGCAGGGAGACACGCAAAGAGGTAATCACAGTCCCAGGCAGGGTGCTGAGGAAGGAGACACCCGGCCTCCAGGGCACTGGCCTCAAGTCAGCCCCTCACCCACACCGCATGCGGGGCCACCTGGCTCTGGCCATGTCACGCTAAAGAGTGCGAGCGTTTGTTTTAAAGATCCGTGTACGTGCGTGTATCTCCAGAATGAGACGTGGAAACGTTTCGCTTTAGACCAGAGGTTCTCAACAGGGGTGAGATCTGGGGACACTTCTGGTTGTTACCACCGGGTGGGTGGAGGCCAGAGGTGCTACTCGGCCCCCGGCAGGGCCTGGGGTGGCCCCACTCAGAGTGAGCTAAGGAACCGGGCTTGGTGGTGCCTTCTGAGCGTTTTCCCGGGTCATGGGGCGCGAGGTGGCGCTCTTTCTGTGGCGGTACAGTGGCCCAGAGGCCCCGGGGGCCACACGGCCCTCAGCAGGTCTCATAAAGCTTGTTTTGTGCTCTTGGGGACTTGGGGCTGGCAGGGGGGTGGCCGACTGCACACCACTGCCACCGTCACCAATCCCGGGGGGCCAGCGCTTCTGATTTTGCGAGACGTAGGACAAGGGGAGTTTGGATGACTTCTTCCCAAACCTTTCATGCCGATGACAGCCCCAACCTGGCCCAGTCAGCCCCACCGCATCAGGGCGAAGCTGCCCGGCTTCAGCTGGCGCCCCTGGTTTCCGCCCGGGGACTTGCCTGGCCTGGCTTCTGCCTCTGGCCCGTCAGGCAAGGTTCAGGGCTTCTGACTGCACTGTCTTCTGAGTTAGCCACTGGCTCTGTCTCTGGGGGGCCCAGGTGAGCCCCGATGCCAGCGGCAGACATGCCCTTGTTCACTGCACCCTCAGTGGCCCTGCCGTTCCAAACTGCCTCCAGCCAACGGCTCCCATGCCCCCGCACTGCAGTAAACAGAGTCCCCCCCAAACTGCACGTCTATCCAGAACCTGTGACTGGCCTTATTTGGAAATACAGTCTTTGCTGAGGGAACTAGTTCAGGATGTGGAGATGAGATGAGGTGGCCCTACATCAAATGTCCTCAGATGAGAGACAAGAGGACAGAGAGACACAGAAGGAGGGAGGCTTACCCTGGAGGGAGGAGGGCCGCCTGGAGACCCCCGAGCTCGGGAGGCAGGAAGGACCCTCTCCCCTGGAGCCTCCAGAGGGAGCACGGCCCCGGGACACTGACACCTTGATCTCAGACTCTCAGCCTCCAGAACTGTGAGAGAATAAGTCTCTGTGTGTGTTTCTCTTTTTTTAAGATTTTATTTTTAAGTAATCTCTTACACCCAACGTGGGGCTCGAACTTACGACTCTGAGATCAAGAGTCGTGTGCTCTACCTACTGAGCCAGCCAGGTGCCCCGGATACCTGTTGTCTTAAGCCACCGAGTTTGTGGTAATTTGTCCCAGCAGCCACGGGAAAGGAATAGGGCCCTCCTGGCCTTAAATCCAACAGACGCTTTGCAGCCCTCGTCTACGGGCCGCCGGACGGACACAGGACTGCCCCCGGTCCACAAAGTGCCTCCGTGTGAATTAGGAAAAAGCTCTGCAAAAAGCCATTTATATAAATGTCCTCATTTGTGACTGCCTGTGGGCGAGTGCCTCATGCAGTGCTTGACCTGCATCACCGTACATGGTGGCCCTTTTCCTCTCTGCCAGATGCCCCAGGATGCCATTCTCCGCTGGTTCCCGCCCTCATGTCTGGTTGGCCTGATCATGCTTCTTTGCGGGCTCTCTGAGGCTGGGGCTCCTCAGGGTTGGGTCCTGAGCTCTTCTTGGTTCTCCTGAAGCCTTCACACCCCTCCCAGCCGACGACCTCCTGTCCCAGTTGCAGACCTGTCTATTCTCCAGCTGCATGGTTCTCCCAGAGCCTGACTTAGAGTCCTGGAGCAACACTGCACGCTTTCCCCAGACCAATGACCTCCCATCTCAGTGGATGGCCCCATGGGCTACCTGGGACTCCCTTCCCACCCCAGCCCCTGCAGACCTTCAGACACGTGCATGCTCTTCTCAGATGCCCACCCTCCACACCCCTTCCCACACCTGAGACCTCTCCCCAGCTTCTCTGTGCCGTCCTATGGCCTGTACCCATGACTCTCTTGGGAGGCCGCCCAAAGGTGGGCACGTGCTTGAAACGTGCGGGGACCCCCTGGTGATCAGGCTGGAACACTCCCTTGCTTGGCTTCCGCTCCCTTCCTTGGTTCTTCTGGAAGCACTCCCTTATAAAATTACCCACACACAGATGCTTGCCTCAGGCTCTGCTTCTAGGGGCCTCTCTCCAGGGGTCTCAACCAAGACCTAGCCATCCACACCCAGTCATGACCTGGTCTGGTGGACGGTGCATGTCAGAAAGCGTCTCCTCAACCCCCCTGATGTGGACCATTCATTCAATCCATGGTCCTCAACCACCTTCCTTGGGCTCAGAACTGTTGGGGGCGGGCCGTGCTCCCGTGCAGTCACCATGTCCTCCACCCCACCAGGCCTCAGCCACCAGAAGGCTAAGGAGCCTGTGGGTCCCACACTGCAGCTCTACAGCCTCCAGGCCAGTGCGCCCGCCGGCTTCGAGCCTGCAGCCCCTCTCCCTGTGCCTAAAGCAGGCCTCTTTCTGGACACCACTCCTGCCCCATGGGCGCTACCTCCTAGGGTAGGGGTCTTGGGTGACTCCACCGCCCAGCCCTGTAAATACCCATTTTCTGGCCTAACGGATGGGGATGCAACGACGCTAGTAACAACACATCTAGGAAAAAACCTAGCTTGTTAGGACCTGGCTCGGAGGTCTCGCTCCGTGACTTTGGATGAAGTCCTCTCTGAGCTTTGTGATTTTTAAAAGTGGCGTGGGCTTCAAGGGGGAACTCAGCACCTGCAGAAAGGCATCACAACACACGAAGACGGCCAGAACTACAGGCGCCAGCCCCCCCACTCCCCGCCCCGGCCCCGCCCCGCACCTCTGGGAGTGGTGAGCCAGGCGAAGGTGCCACAGCGCGCGGCCCAGGCGCTGCTGCTGCAACAGGAGCTGGCCCGGGGGCTCCCCGGCGCCGCCGTTTGCAGGCGAGCGCAGGCCCATGTTCTCGAAGTAGTGCGCCAGGAAGGCGATCGGCTCCTCGGGCCGCGCCTCCAGCACCTTCAGCAGAGCCGCGCGCAGCATCTCCGTCACGCCGACCTGCCGCAGGAAGTCCTCCTCACTCTCGGTCGCTGCCGCTGCCCGGGACACCGCCGGCCGGCCGCTGTCGGGGAAACTGGCCGCCGGAGCCACGGCCGGCCGCCGTTTCTCCACTGCCGCCATCTTCGCTGAGGGCAGCGGGACCGGAAGCGCCGCCGTATTCCACAGTGCGCTGGCGCCTCGGGACGGCCATCTTGGTTAAGGGCAGAGCCCGCCCGGATCCCGCTGGAAGACTCTGGCAAATAACTGGAGCTGTCCACTTCCTGCCCCCTTGGGTTTTAATTGGCACTTTCCCTCCGGGTTCCTCTTCACGTGGGTTGGACAGCTTTCCAGGCTTCGGTCCGGAACCTGAATTTTACCAGACTCCAAAATGGCTCTCTAGGAAAGGACATGGTTTCTGGCCTGAAGCCGGATTGTTTGCCATCTTGGTAGTGGGCGAGTCCTTCATTAGCATGGTCCCCTAGCAACCGGTTTCCTTGGCTATCAGCGATGCCGGGCGGAGCGTGCGGGCGATTGTTCCAACTCCAGGACGGAGCGCCGCCCCTGCCCTGTTTTCTGATTTTCCGCTGAGTCTGTGCTCAGCCTGGCCTTCAGCCTAGTCCAATCTCCGTCTGAGTTTCAGGCTCGCCCGGTGGGGCGAGGTCTCCTCTCCCCCGCCAACCACCCACCAGGATGAATTGGGGGATCTGCTCTGAGCTCCCACAGCTCCCTGAATGAGTGGACCAACCAAGGCCCCCATTTCCCCGTCCCATGCTGTTACCTTGCCTCACCACCAGACGGCTCTCTCACACCACAGCCTCTGAAGCTCTGAACTCTCCGGTAGCTCCCCAGTGCCCTCAGGCGGAATCCTCAGCATCTACAGCTTGTCACCTGCTCATCTGATTTCCAGCTCTCCCCAACCCCACCCGACTGACTTCGCCCCCAAACCACCCCAAGAGAGATAAAATTTCCTTTAACGAGCCACTTCTGTGTCTTTGCTCACACTCCTCCCCATCCCCCCCGCCCCCCCCCCCAATACCTGTCCCCACTTGTCTTGAGGAATCCCAGTTATTCTCAAGTATCAGTGTTCCCACATCCAGGAGAAGCCACAAACAGTTGTGTTCTCCCACCCGGGCAGAATCCACGCCATGCTCCCTGTTGTGCCCTTTCCCCCAGCCCTGGCCAAGTTGGGGTTGGGTGCCTGTCCATCCCGACCTCTCAGGGGAGCCCCCCAGTGCAGAGGGTCGCTGGGGCTGGGTAGGAGATTCTGGCATCCCCGAAACACCACAGACACCACTGAGGTCAGACCACACGCCCTTTATTCCCTAGCTCTGGCCCATTGGGAGGTGGGGCCCCAGGGGTCCCACTGAGGGGAAACTCAGATGCTGGCCATCACAGTTAGCAGGTCATGGCCGGCTCTCAACCATGTAGATCCAGAACCCTGCAGATGTCCTCTGTTTGCAACTGAGTGGAAGGCAAGGAAGGCCATTTCAGGCCAGTCCTCCTCAATCCAGTCCGCGTGGGGCAGGGGCCCAGAGGGTCTGCTGGGGTTTGGTGGTCAGCCAGCAGGCCTGCAGCGTCTCCACAGGCGATGGGTGAGGAACGCCAGGAAGAGCAGCCCCAGCACCAAGCTGCCCGGCCACAGGGCTGCGGATGTCGTTGGGGGACCTAGAGAAGGAAGTGTCGGGAGCTCTGAACACCTCTTGGCGGGTTTGGGGGAGAAGCTTAGTAGAATCTGCTAGGGGCCTCCACATTTACTGGGTTCCCTGAAACTTTACAAAGGACTTCACGGTTTAGAATGTCTTTTGAAATGTCCAAAAGCTGCTAGACTATCCAAAGGTTTTGGAGTGAATCTTTTGAAAGGCACATAGGACCTTGTAGTTAGAAACGGGCTGTCCAGTGAGGTGACCGCCCCCCACGCCTGTGTTTGAAATACGGCATGTCTGAATGGGAAGTGAGGTCAGCGTAAAATCCACACCACGTTTTGAGGACTTAGTTTGAAAAAAGGAGAAAAGAATGTAAGATGTCTCATTTATAGTTCTGAATGTGGCTACTAGAAAATTTGAAATGACCTAAGTGGCTGTATTCTATTCTACAGGCTGTTGTAGGCTATAAAGTTTAGAGTTTACAAAGTGCTGTGAAATCTACACAGTCCCTTAGATTTACAGTCCTTGCCCTGCCAGGTAAGCGTGATCTTACATTTGGGAAGCCCACTGGACAGTTTGGGCAATTGAAGCCGGGCGGGACCATTCCTTGTCTAAGGTCTTGATGCAAGGCTTTCCTCCCTCTGAGGCTCCCCCAGCCCCCTCCCTAGCCCCCAGAACTCACAGATTTCAGGGACCAGGTAGAGGCTGGCCATCTGTCCCCCTGGGTCCAGGCGACACTGAAACCAGCCTTCAGGGTTGCACCTGGCCCACAGCACGGTCAGCCGAGCCAGGGCCCCAGCCTCCTGCCTCTCGTAGGCTTCAAGACCCCCAGGGGCCTGGGTCCAGCTCGCTGACATACCGGGGCCACAGGCTGCCTCACACAGTAGCTCCAGACCCCCTGGTGCTGGTGACTGGTGGATCTCAGGGCGACAGGGCCTGGTGGAGCTGTTCCCAGGCGGGGGCCCAGGACTCCTGGGGCTGTGGGTGGAGCTCAGCTCTGGGGTGGCCTTGGGGGAGGTCGTTACAGGGGGCTCCTGGGAGGTCAGCCTATGCAGGACTGGAAAACAGGGGGGTTGTTTTTTCTCCTGCCCCAGGCCCCTTCTCCTGCCTGCCTCTCCATTTAGACCACAGGGTTTGACCCTGTGGCCCCATCCTGGGCCACTTGGGCAAATCGAAGGGTATCCCAGTGGGTAGGAGTGGGGCCAGGGCCTGTCTTGGTCCTCTCCCCACTCTGAGTAAGCATCTGAACCTCTGCACCTCAATTTCCTCAGTGGTAAAGGGGTTGAGAGCCACCCATCCTAGGGGTGCCATGGAGAGCAATCAGAGTGTGGGCTTGGTGAGTACCGACTTTTATAAATTACAGGGCTAGTAGGTGGACAGAGGGGAGGTGCTCCCTGACAAAGTGAAGGGTGCCGGGGCTCTCTGCTCATCCCTTGTGCTGGAGATGGGAGGCTGAGCCCCAGGAGGGGTTTGTACATCTTACCAGAAAGTACCTTTCAGATCCAGTGGCCTCTCTGTGCGCTCTCCCACCACCCCTTCCCTGCACCCCGCCCCTTCCAATCGATCCCCACCCCCGGGGAGCTCCCTTGATCTACCCCCACCCCGATGACCCCAAGTGCAGTAACATGAGTTTCAGGGTGCCCTGCTGGAGAAGGGATTTGTGCTTTTTTAATGAGAGCCTGCCAGGGGCTTCATGATGTGGGCAGGGCCCCTCCCACATTAGACACGTTGTTAAATTAATAATGTCTGATACGAACTGAGCACCTGCCGTGTTCTTAGCCCCAAGTTAAATGTTTTCATTTGTTCATTCATTCAGCAAGTATTTACTGCGTACCTACCACGTGCCAGGCACCATGATTTCATCTGTCCTTCCGTCCACCCATCCACTCATTCGGAATGTATCTGTTGAATACTTACTATGTGTTGGGCACTGTTTTAGCCACTGGGGACGTAGCCGTGAATAAAACATATTCCTATCTCAGCAAAGCCAACAGTAGGGGAGACAGACAATGGGAAAAAAATGAAGAGAAAATCCAGGATGCCAGATATTGATAAAAAGTGTCAAAGAATATACAATAAGAGAAGTCACATGGCTCGTGTGTGTACACATACATGTGTAAGGGACAGTAACGGTGCTTTGACCCTTCAGACAGGGCAGGAAAAGCCTCACTGGGAAGGCAACCCGAGGAAAGTGAGTGATGGAACAATGGACAGAGCTGGGGGAAGAGCATTCCCAGTGGAGGCTGGAGCATGTGTAAAGGTCCTGAGGCAGGACTGCATCTGGCCTGTTGGAGGAGCAGCTGGGAGGCTCATGTGGCTGGAGCAGGGTGATGGAGGAAGAGGGAGGAGGTGACAGCAGGTCATTCAAGGCCCCGTGGATGAAGGAGGATTGGTTGTTTGTTTGGTTTTTTTTTACCCTGAGGGAGGTAGGAGCCCTGGAGGACTGTGGGCAAAGTAGGACAGGATCTCAGGGGGTCCGACACAGGGTAGGTGCTCAATAAATCTGGTGAATGACTGAATAGATGAGTAGGGAAGGTCACTCTGGTGGCATTTGATAGCCCCACCTGCTGTGGGAATTGTGACCGGTCCACACCGGGACACAGCAGGTGAGGGGTGGAGCCAGGATTCCAGAAGAGCCCCCGGGCAGCACTCATCAAGGCACATAGGAGCTGGGTGACTTCACCTACTTCCTGGGGACACCGAGTGCAGGCTGTCCAGAACCCCGAAGACTCACCTGGGATGGGCTGGTGGTGGCTCAGCTCCAAGCCAGGCAGCTTCATGGTTGCCTGGCAGTGGAGGGTGGGTGGGGTGGGGGTCCCCAGGGGGGGCAACAGCCAGCGCTCTGTCACTCGGAACAGCAGGTCCTCACCTTGCTGGGGCTCCTCCTCCACATCCCGGCCCAGGGCCTGCACCCCCTCCAGTTCTCGGTCCCCCAGGAGCAGGGACAAGGAGAGGGCCTCGGGACTGACGGGCGTGACATTGTGCGCCGTGCAGGCTACCTCTCGGTCCTGCTTGGCCACCAGGGCCACTGGGGAGACAGTCAGCTGGGCTGGGAACGCTGCAGAATGGACAGAGGGTTGGGGCCAGGTGGGCTTAGCCCGTAGGTCAGCTGGGCCCTGAGGAGGAGACTTGAGGGCAGGGCCAAGGGGTGAGTGGGGGCTGCTGGTGCACAGGGTGAGGGGAAGGCCCAGCGGCCACAGCTCGTGTGTCCAGAGTGCAAGATGCTGAAGAGGAGAGCAGAGCAGAAGGGGCGGGAGTCAGGAGGGGCAGGGTGGGGGGTGAGGAGAGCAGAGCAGAAGGGGCGGGAGTCAGGTGGGGGGGAGAACAGAGCAGAGCAGAAGGGGCAGGAGTCAGGAGGGGCGGGGTGGGGGGTGAGGAGAGCAGAGCAGAAGGGGCGGGAGTCAGGAGGGGCACTGGGCAGGGGTGAGGAGGGCGGGGAATGGGTTGCTGAGTGACTCAGGCTGAGCTGGGGCAGTCTTTGATCGGGGTGGGGGGCGGGCTGGGCAATCTGGGAGGGCGCCCAGGAAAACGCGGTATCGGACCGAGGCAGGGCAGGGCTGCTGGGCCGCGGAAAGTGCGAGGGCGGCAGGGGGGTTTGGGAGCTCACCGAACACCAGGAGCTGCACGGTCCGCTGGAAGGTCAGGTCCCCGCAGGAGCCCACGCACACGCGCGGGCCCGCCGCCGACAGGGAGGCGTTGTGCACGGTGAGGACGCTGCGGCCTGCGTCCGACCGCACGGCGCCCAGGCTGGTGTCCAGGCCGCGCCACTGCACCGAGGGCGCCCGGTGGCCGGCGCAGGCCAGCCGGCAGGTGAGCCGCCGCGACCCGCCCAAGGACACCGCCACCACCGGGTCTGGGGGCTCCACCTCCAGGGGCCCACCTGCGGGCAGAAGGCGCTCTCAGCCCAGACCCCACCCCCACCCCAGCGGCGGACCCCCTTGTCCCCGCCTTAGGGTCCTCAGCGGCCTCCCCGCCGCCCTGCTCCAGTCCTCCCTGTGCCAGCAGCCCCCCCCCCGCCCCAAACTCGTTCCCCTAACGGGGCCCCTTGCCTTGCTGACCGAGGCCTCGATGGAGGAGCCCCAGGAAGAAGGGGAGCAGGAGGCAGAGGCTCTGGTCCATGCCGGGTCCGGCTCTTTCCCCCGCCCAACAGGACTGGCTTAAATAGTGGTGACCCGGCTCCTTCCCGCCGCCCCCTCCTCCAGCGAGTCCCTGGGGGTTTCCCGAGGGGGTTTCCCGTCCTGACCCCCGACCCTGGAGGCGACGGCGGCGCTGCGAGGCAGAGGCCCGGGGCCAGAGATGGGGGGCGGGGGGACCTCGCGGCCGAAGTCAGAACAGAGGGAGCGGGAGCGGGAAGGTATGAGCGCACTCCAGTTTGAGAGACCGGAAGATCGGAGGCTGGAGGCCAGAGAGGGGTGGCAGTTGAGGTCAACTGAATGGAAATCAGAACCAGGCCGGGGGAGGCTGAGCGGGGGCGGGGGTGGAGAGTAGCCTCCTTACCTCCCGGAAGTGCAGAGATGGGTGGGTGGGAGGTGGCCTCCTGGCGGCTAGAGTCTCTGGGGTGGGCTCCTGGGGGGGCGGTTTCTGGGGTGCGGCCTCCTGAAAGAGGGGTCCTTCAGGGTGAGGATTTTGGGGTGGTGGGGGTCTCCTAGGGGTTATGTTCTCTGAGACGGGAGGGTCTCCTGGGGGTGATGGAGCTGAGACAGGTACCGCTGCGGCCTCTGAGCTTGTCTGCCCTCAGGTAAGACAGCTCTGGCCCTTGGGAGTCTGGGACCTCCCTGCTGTGTTCCACACGGGTCCTGAGATCCACAGGGAGGCCTGGGAAGGGACTCTGGCCAGGCTCCCCACTCACAGCTCTCATCAGTGAGTCCTGAGAAATCCGTCCACGGTTTCCTCTTGCCTCTCAGCCTGGCCTCGTTTCTTTGTCCTTTGTGGCCATGCATCACCAGCCCCCAGAGTGACACCTCTCTGCGCACGGTGACTCACACCGCAAGGCTGCCTGTGGCATATGGCATAAAGGGAAGAACCCTCACTTGCCGGGAGCCTTGCAGGGTCGGGCAGCCTCAGGGCCTTGGCGTGGCGGTGCCCTCACCCTGTGCCGCCTCTGCCCAAAGGTTGCCTCCTCAGAGTCTTTCCCAAGCAGCTTCAGTCTCCCCGGCAATGAGGTGTCGATGAGCCACTAGCCCTGCGCCTGTGTCCTCTCAGTGTCTCAACTGCCAGAGGCAGAAACCGAGGCACAAGAGCAGAGGCTGGTAGCACAGGGGGGAAACTGAGGCGTCTGTGTGAGCTGAGTCCTGTCTTCCTTGGTCCCACCCCCCTCGAGCCTTGTGCCGGGAAAGCGGCACAGGAAGGTGGACGCCAAGGTGCGGCCCTCCCCGGGCCGGAGGTGCGGGCCTTTCTCGGGAAGCTGGGCTCTTAACCCGGGCAGGGGGCAGTGGGCCCCGTGAATGGGCCTCTTCCCAGCCCCTGACCCTGCTTCCTGCTTCCGTCCCTGCTGAGGCCTCTTGTAGGGTGTGACCCAGCTCTCTGGGCTATGCCTCCCCACCCATCACCGGTGCTCCATGGTGCTCATTCCAAGCCCCAAACGCTCTACCTGTGTGGATGACAGACCCTCGCGCTCAAGGACACTCACAGCTCTAATCACCGCTGGTATGGGCTGATCAGATTAAGAGGGTTCTGGGCAGAGGTGAGGAGGAGCTGGAACCTGGGGTGGGGGGAGGGGAGGGGGGGAAGAGGGGGGAAGAGGGACGGGACAGGGCCTGGAGAGAGGGTCGAGGTGGACCCTGGGGAGAGGGGGGGGAACTCTGGGAGCCCAGGACCAGCACTGGAGGGGACTGAACGGCATTTCGCGCCTGCATCTGGTCTCATATCTGGTCTCATTGTTAGGAGACTGAGCCCATGGAGCCGCCTGGGTGGGGACTGAGGTCCTCCCCTACATCCCCCGCCCCCCCAACCTGAGCTTCCTGCAGTGCCTGCCTGCAGATCCCCCTCCTCCTTCCCGGCATTGTCCCCGCCCAGGATGAAGTCCTCAGTGGCCTTGGCAGGAAACCTCCTTCCCATGGAGGGTCCCAGCCTCCCCCCACCCAAGACTTGTCATCGTGGACTCCACCTTCCCATGACAGCAGTAGTTCTCTGGGGGGGGGGGGGGTGCTGGCTTCCTCAGAGGGTATCCAGGGGAGACCACTTGCCCAGCCCCCCAGAGATGCCCATTCTCTTCAGGGACACCCTTCCCACCGGGGCTGGGCCAGCTCCACTCATTGGTGCTACTGGTCAGTTGGGGGCTCACAGCTCTTTCTTTGACGTGGGCTGGAGCCATGAGGGCAGGGTCTTCTGGGGTCCTTCATCTAGCTCTGGTGCTGGAGGACCCCAGACCTAGGACGTGCCCCCCCCTCCTGTGGTCACTCTCTGCTTCTGTGGGTCTCAGGGATGGTGGAGAAGGCTATGGAGGCTGTGAATGATTCTTTAATAAAGACCCACGCAGAAGGCTCTGGAGGGCTGGCAAAATTGCCCTGAAGTTGCCTGGCTGAGCTAACCAAGGGAGCATGGCAGGAGGGATGATCCCCAGGGCACCAAGGTTGGGGGCCGGAGCCCCAAGTAAATAGTGAACACTGAATGCTCATGAAGGACAACACTGCATGAGTCTCTTTCTGTGAAGCTCAGCCCCAAACTGGTGGTGGCCAGGTAGCTGTCACAGGCAGGGCTGTTAGACCCGGGGGTCTACACCCTCCCTGACCCCTTGGGGCCTGTCTGAGGACCTGAGATTTAAGTTGTCATGAGCATCAAGGGGGCAGAGGCTTTGGGCTGTGATATCTGATTCGGACTGAACGGAGGCACCCAGTGCGGGGTGGGGTTGGGGTAGTCTGCAAAGGCCCCGCAGCTGGGCCCGGTGTCCCTGGGGACTGTGGCGGGTCCCCCCACCAGGGGGACCTCAGGCTGGGCTAGCGCTGAGGGAGTTGAATAGGCAAGGTTGGGGGTGCCCTGAAGATCCTTAGGCCCTGAGGAGCCGGAAGGCACATCTTGGTGACAGCTGATTTTGGGGTGCTGGCTCCATCACTCCGAGGCTGGGGGACCTGAGCGGGAGTTGGTGGGGCCAGGGCTCCCAGAACTGTAACCCCTGACCTCAGGCCCTGTTGCTAAGTCAGGCTATGCTGTCCTCTAGCAGCGGCTTCTTGCTGATGGGGGCCCCACCCGAAGGGCTGTGGGACACCTTGGGGGCCCACCACCAAGCTTGTTGTGGGCACTGGGCTGCAGGGCAGGTGATTGTGCTGGGGGCGGGGGGAGGTCAAAAGGGTGACCAGGAGCTCGAGGAGAACAGAGGAGGTGCTGAAGGGGAAGGGGGGCCCAGGGTGATGCGCCAGTGAGAAGACAGTGAGCATCAGAGGTCAATGTGGGTGTCCCTGGAGGCAGGCAGGTAGACATGTGGGACGCAGGAGGGTCAAGGGTTTGTCCAAACGGTTTGCCATGCTGGTCCTGACAGCTTTGTCTGGGGCCCCGGGCCACCATTTTGCTCAGCTCCATGTGGGACAGATGGAAGACAAAGCTGTAGTTGGGGGGGGGGGGGCCCAGCCTCTTGCACAGGCCACGGATGCTGGCAGTCCTGTTCTGCACGACGCCTGGGGCCAGAACTGCAGGTGAGTCAGCGCCCCTCCCGGATGCCCCCCAGGGCAGGGGGCAGAACAGGCCCAAAGTGAGCCTAGGAGGTACGGGCAGACCAGGGTGGAGTTCTGGGGCCAGTCCTGTCAGTCTAACCAGCGATCTGCCCATCTGTCCGTGGGTCATCCGCCACTGTCCATCCATCTATCTCTCCACTCCTTGACCGTCTGTCCATCCCGCGGCCCATCGTCTGTGCATCTACCTGTGCACATGTCCGTCATGTGGACACCCGCTCATTTGTCCTGCCCCGACTGAGTGCCCTCACCATTCTCCCCTCGGGCTGACCGTGCCGACTACAGCCGTCACGGACTGGGGACCAGCTGTACCTGACGAGGCAGTCACTGCTGTGCCCCAGAAAGATGCAGTGCTGGTGACTCCTTGGCTTTTCTGTGAGGCGGTGGGCCACCCTTTCCCCATCCCCATCCGTGCCCGTATCCATCCACGTAGATGTGGCAGTAGATTCACATCGTTCAGAAGGGTTTGCCCAGGGTCGCCGGGTCCGTGGTTGGGTGATTCCAGCCACGTGCTACGTCAGCCTGGCCCAGCAACCACCGGAGGGCCGGGCTGGCGAGGTGACAGCTTTGGGCCACACCGTGAACGGAGGCCAGGGCAGCACTGTCACTGATTTGTCCCTACTGACCACCTGAAATATAATTCTGAATTAAAGTTTCAACTTACAAGCAGACACTTGACTCAATTACTAGAAAACTTGTAAGTATGTTTGCAACAACTTGGCTTTGTGAATCTACTTTTTCATCTGCAATTTTATTAAATCTTATAGATGAAAAACATCCAATGAAAATTAAATGTAAAATGCACGTAAGTGTAAAATACAGACTAAACTTTGAGGATTTAGTATGAAGAATGTCACACATCCTAATATTTACTATATGTTGAGGGGCGCCTGGGTGGCTCAGTCGGTTAAGCGTCTGACTTCAGCTCAGGTCACGATCTCGCGGTCCGTGGGTTCGAGCCCCGCGTCGGGCTCCGTGCGGACAGCTCAGAGCCTGGAGCCTGTTTCGGATTCTGTGTCTCCCTCTCTCTCTGCCCCTCCCCCGTTCATGCTCTGTCTCTCTCTGCGTCAAAAATAAATGTTAAAATTTTTTAAAAATATTGATTACATATTGAAACAACTGTACTTTGAATATACTATATATAAAATACATTTTATTTTACATTCTATAAAACTCATTTTATTTATGCTACCTTTTAATTTTTTATTTATCAAAATGTTTATTTTTTTTTTATTTAAAAATTTTTTTTTTTTAACATTTATTTATTTTTGAGACAGAGAGAGAGACAGAGCATGAACGGGGGAGGGGCAGAGAGAGAGGGAGACACAGAACTGGAAGCAGGCTCCAGGCTCTGAGCCATCAGCCCAGAGCCTGACGCGGGGCTCGAACTCACAGACCGCGAGATCGTGACCTGAGCCGAAGTCGGACGCTCAACCGACTGAGCCACCCAGGTGCCCCAAAATGTTTATTTTTGAGAGAGAGAGAGGGAGAATGCGAGTGGAGAAGGTGCAGAGAGAGAGGGAGACAGAGGATCCGAAGCAGGCTCCACGCTGACAGCAGAGGGCCTGATTCGAGGCTCGAACTCATGAACCGTGAGATCATAACCTGACCCGAAAGCTGACACTTAACTGACTGAACCACCCAGGTGCCCCTTAAAGTTTAAAAAAAATTTATTTATTTTGGGGGCACCGGGCGGCTCGGTCAGTTAAGCGTCTGACTCTTGCTTTCGGCTCAGGTCATGATCTCCTGGTTCGTGGGCCGGAGCCCTGCACTGACATCGAGGAGGCTGCTTGGGATTCTTTCTTGCCCTCTCTCTCTCTGCCTTTCCCCTGCTCGAGTGTGCTCTCCCTCTTTCTCAAGAGAAATAAACTTAAATAAAAAAAGGTTTATTCATTTTTTTTTTTTAAATTTTTTTTTCCAACGTTTTTTATTTATTTTTGGGACAGAGAGAGACAGAGCATGAACGGGGGAGGGGCAGAGAGAGAGGGAGACACAGAATCGGAAACAGGCTCCAGGCTCCGAGCCATCAGCCCAGAGCCTGACGCGGGGCTCGAACTCACGGACCGCGAGATCGTGACCTGGCTGAAGTCGGACGCTTAACCGACTGCGCCACCCAGGCGCCCCAGGTTTATTCATTTTTGAAAGAGAGAGAGTGAGCAGAGGAGGGGCAGAAAGAGAGGGACAGAGCATCAGAGGCAGGCTCCATGCTGACAGCAGAGAGCCTGATGCGGGGCTCAAACTCATGAACTGTGAGATCATGACCTGAGCTTAAGGAAGTCGGACGCTTAACCAACTGAGCCACCCAGGTGCCCCTATGCTACTTTTTAGAAAGTTATGTATTGATTTATTGATTTATAGAGCATGAGCTGGGGAGGGGCAGAGGCAGAGGGAGAGAGAGAATCTTAAGCAGGATCTACGCCCAGCGGAGCCCGCCATACTTGGCCTCAAGAGATCATGACCTGATCTGAAATCAGAGTTGGAGGCTTAACCAACTAAGCTGCCCAGGCGCCCTAAGACTTTTTTTTAAAGTAACCTTTCCACCAATGTGGGGCTCAAACTCACAGCCCTAGAACAAGAGTCGCGTGCTCCCCTGACTGAGCCAGCCAGATGCTATTTATGTCCCTTTTTCACTGTGTTTTTTTCAGCATGGTTGCGGAGCATTTAAGTGAGCTGTGTGTTCTAGTGGGCAGGGGGCTCTGTCCTCAGGCTGGGTTTGTGGCCTGTCTTGGGCACAGAATGGAAATGTCCTTTGGTTAGGTGGGTAGCTCCCCTCTCCTCCACCTACCTGCAGGCTAAGACCTGGGAACCCTTGGTGTTTCATCACACTAGGACAGTGGTTCTTACCCTGGTGATCCTGGGTGATATGTAGCAGAGGCAGGTGGTTGTCGGGGGTGGGGGGGGGGTGCTCCTGGCATGGCGATGGGGGCTGCTACTGCTCAACCCCCCCCCACGGGGCCCAGAGAACAATGGAGCCCCAATGCCAGCAGTGCTGGGAACTTCAGAGGTTGGGACATGCTGGATGGGTGACGATGTGGAGGGGTAGGGATTGAGGCCGGGGTTACGGTTAGGCTGAGGCCGGGGGTCACGGTCGGCGCTCACACCAGAGCCCTTCAGAGAAGGTCTCTTGCCCAGGAAGCTTCTTTCAGGCGTCTGCACCTGCGACATGGGTTAGGCCACGGATGGCACGGATGGGAGTCTAGCAGTTATGTCTGAGTGATGAGGCGGGGCCAAGTTCAGAGCATGGAGGTGGTTCTGCGAGGAAGGTGGGAACTGAGGTTGCAGGACTGTGCCCGGGTGTCTGCGACAGGGGCCTGGGTGGACCGAGCTGGCTTTGGGGCTTCTGGGAAGGGAGGGGGTTCAGCGTCCAAGGCTAAGACTGGAGTCCCGGCCCGTCCATACGGGCTATGGGTGCCCAGTATGGTTAGGGTTGGGGTAGGGTTCCGGATCGGGCCGGCGCCGAGGGTCAGGGGTGGGCAGGGGCTCGGGCACTTTCGGCGCCGCCGTCCTCGGTGACGATCTTCTTAGCCAGCGGGACATCGCGAATCTTGTCGTCGGCAGCGGCGCCGCGGCCCCGCAGCACGTTCACATCCTGCCTTCCGGCCCCGGTCCCGCCCACAAGTCCCGGCGGGCCCTGCGCTCGCCCCGCGCTGCCGCACTACAACTCCCGGCATGCCGCGGACCCCGGTCGGTGTTTCCCACAAAGCACCGCGCACAGCGCCTGCAGGGCTCCGAGCCGCGGACCCGCGGGGGCAGGGGCGCGTGCTGTGGGCTCCTGGCTGCTTGCGAGGTCGCGCGAGGAACTGCGGTGCTCGCCCCCCGCCCCCCGCCCCCAGCCCTCTGGGGTGGGCACCGGCCCGACGTCTCGGTCGCGCGTCCGCGGGGCCGGTGTCGGGGAGGCAGCGAGAGGTCCTGAACCCGGGATCTGCGTGCGGAACCCGGAGGCAGCAGGCGCTCGATAGATACGCGCGGCATGAGTGCACAGAGGGGCGTCTCTGGGACCGGAGTCCGAGGCCGCGGGGTTCCTGCTCTCTTCCCCGCGGGGCCGGGATCGCGGCTAGGGGCGCTGGGATCCCTCTGCGAGAAGAGGCCTGTTGCTGGAGGCCGGGGGCTTATTGACCGCCCTGGGGCCAAGGTGCTGGGGAACTCGAGTGTGTCATCTAAGGGTTGGAGGATGTTTCCGGAGTCTGGCGAAATGGTGGCAGAGGCCAGAGTCAGGCCGAAGGGTGGCTTGTCACGGGGGGCCTGATGTCAAAGTCTGAGAGCAGTTGCTAGGGATGAGGGTGACTCAATTCAACCAGTATTTATTGAATGCTTCCTAGATGCCAAGCGTTGTTCTAGGTGCCAGGGTGACAGCAGAAATCCAGGTGGGCAGACCCCTGCCCCAAGGAGCGTTCATTCTAATGGAAGGGGGAGGGGGCAGGAGAAACAGGGTCAAAAGCCTAACTCTGTGGCGCATGCTCATTCCTGTGGTGTCGCTATCCCGTCGTGGCTGATCAAACCACCATCATGACTACCCACGTGGCATCAACCAGCTCACAGAACTCCTGCAAGCTGCACAGTCGTCTCTCACAACTCCAGCCCAACACTGTGCAATGGGAAGAATGGTATACTGTGTTAGCGAGTGATAAATTCCGTGAGAGAAAACGAGTAAGGTGGAAGAGGGATCGGTAGAGTGGTAAGCTGGGTGGTCAGAGGATGTTTGCAAGGAGAGGTCTGAGCAGAGACTTGAAGGGACTGCAGAGACTTAGCAAGCATGTATGGGGGAAAGGGTGTACCGGGTGGAAGGTACAGTGAGTGCAAAGGCTCTGAGGCTGGAGCTGCCTGGTGTGTTCTAGAAAAGCAAAGAAGGCAGAGGGCTGCAGCAGAGGGATGGATGGAGCCAGAGAGGAGAGAAAGCACTTGGCTGGGTAGGAGTTTGTAGGCTCCAGGAAAGCCTGCCGGGACCCCTATCCAGCCCTCCAGTCCTCCCAGTACAGCCCTTCCTTCCTCTGAACCTCAGTGTTTGCATCTGTAAAATGGAGACCCTTCAGACACGCAGCCGGGCACTCAGCAGAACACGAGAGCTCTGTCCCACGTGGAGAGCTGCCACTTTCCTGGAGGGAGACCGGAGGGGAGCCTGGCTCCCCTGGTTCACTGTGTTCTTGTCTTGGGAGAACAAGTCTTCTTTGTTAGAGTCCGCTGGGAACAAAGGGGCAGGAAGCCACAGAGGCACGTGAGTCTGAGTCAGGGGCTGGCCTCGGGACAGAGGACAATTGCGAGTGCCCTGGGGGAGTGACAGATCAGGGCAACTGGGGAGCCAGAGCCGCAGCTGACGCTGGATGGGGCGGCCCATGAACACCTGGCCTGCTGCCACCCGTGTGCCAGGGACAGAGAACAGCAGGCCAGTCACTGACCCAGCCTCCTGGCGGTGCAGCCCCGCTTTCAGCCTCCAGATGATTCCAGAAGGGAATGGTGGGGACTTAGACCCACAGCAGTGGTGATGTCAGTGATAGCCCCCTTCACCCGCAAGTCAAAGGTGTTTGCTCTGCACCTGCTCTGGACTCCTACCGCCTCTTCCCGTGTGCGCGCCTATGTGTGCGTGTGCTAGCGTGTTGCGTAGAGGAGTGTGGGGGAGACTGGCGATAAACAACTAAAGAAATAAGGCCCCTCGTCTGGGTTAAGGTCAGATCCGTTCTTGAGGAGATTCAGGTCCAAAGAAGCCTTGACTTCTTTTCTCTTACACCTGACCTCACCCCTCCTCTGCCCAGGGCCCTTCAGGGCTCCCACCTCCCTCAGGGTAAAAGCCCATGTCCACCACCTGCCCCCTCACCCCATCCTTCTCCCTTCCCTCCCTCTCCTCCTCTCCTCCTTGCTATGCTGGTCCAGCCACAAGAGCTTCCTCGCTCTTGAACACAAAGGCCCAGCGATTCCCCAGGGCCTTGGCACAGGCTGTGCCCTCCGCCTGGAATGTTGGGAATGGCATTATCTGCAGTAGCCTCAAGGGGAAACCTCCTAGAAGCTCATCAGATAAAGTGTGCTGTCTTCATGCAGCGGGATATTACACCCAGCAATGAGAGTGAATGGCCTACAGTCGAACCCAGCAAGAGGATGAATCGTACACACTAGGTCCAGGGAAAGAGGGCTCACGGGAACGCAGTGCACTACCATTTATGTAAAGCAAAAAATGGGGGGGACAATATAGCCCTGCTTTTGAAGTCACCATGGTGGTTACAGGGTAGAGGGGAGGAGAGGAGTGCAAGGGGGCATGGTGGGGCTTCTGGAGGGCGGGAAGCATTCTGTCCAGGGATGTCAGTGCTGGCTGTGTGGGCGGGCCTGATCTGTGGGGACAGATGCTGGTTGCAGCCCTCTGCATCAGTCTCCCCTGCAGCATCCCTGGCTCCCACACCCTCAAGTGTCAGGAGCACCCTTCCCGCCCAGTCTTTGCAACAGAAGGTGTCTCTAGACATTCTGCAGTGTCCCCTGGGGGACCGACTGCCACAGGACTAAGGGTTTGGTTCTAAAGCACGCTAAATCTGTGCTGACCACACAGTGGCCACGTGTGGTCACGGAGCATCTGGACCGTGGCTGAGCATCTGAACCCCAAGCTGAGATGTGCTGTGGGCACAAGACACACTAGGTTCTGAAGCCTTAGCAGGAAAGAAGAATGTAAAATGTCTCAAGCACAACTTTTGTATGCTGGAATGACATTTTGGTTATGCTGAGTTAAATAAAATGTATCGTTAAAATGATCTTGTTTCTTTTTCTGACATGGCTGCTAGAAAATTCAAAATTGCACATGTGGTTTGCATTCTGTTTCTTGTGGGCTGTGTTGTTGCACCTGCACAGAGGCTGGTATGTAGTAGGTGCCCAATAAATGCAGCCTGTGCCCTCACAGCCAAACAAAGGCAAGGTTAGAAGTTTGGATTTGTTGGCGGCACAGTGGGAGCCTGGGGAATGTTTTGTGAGCGGGACACAGGTACGGGGTGACTTTTTGACTTCAAAAGATCATTTTGTTCTTGTGCAGAAGACGGGTTGCAGGGGAAGAAGGGACGCGAGTGGATTTGGGGGCAGTGATGCGTGATTGAAGAAGGATCTAATGGATTCAGGAAGAGATGGGCTGAGAGAGGGAAGAAGAACCAGGGCCCTGGGTGGGACACCTGCTCCCGTTACTGTTACAAACAACATAAGCTCCATCCTGCATGTTGCGCAGTCTTTTTCCTTTGGGGCTTTGAGAAACTAAGCAGCCATGCTTGGAGGCCACCTGGCCAGAAGCCAGCTGGAGGTGGGCCCCCCAGTCCCACAGCCACAGATCCTGCAGCAACCCCGGGGAGCTGGGACGTGGGCCCCTCCCCAGTGGAGCCTCCGGATGAGCCCTCAGCCCTGGCCAACAGCAGCACTGCAGCCCGAGCAGAGGACCCAGCTCTGTCTATGGACTGTCTTCAGAAGCTGTGAGGTAAGAAATGTGGGTGTTTTTTGAGCCACTGTGTTGGGGGGAGGGGGGGGGATTTGTTATGTGGCCCAGAGAGCCAACAGCCTGGACCCGCGTAGCTGGCTGTCCACCGGAGAGTCCACACCTCACAGTTCCCAAACTGAGCTCTAGACCTTCTCCTAACCTGCCCCTCCCCTGCGTGTTCCCTCCTAGTAACAGGGAGCTTCCCCAACACCTCCGGTCCCCTCACCCCTACCTCAAATGTGCCACAAACCCTGTTGCTTGTAGTTTTAAAATAGATCCAGGACCCACCTGCTTCTTACCTCCTCCTCCACCACCGCCCACCAAGCCCCCCGCCTCCCCACACCCGTCCGGGACCAGCCCCCTCCCCTGAGCCCCGCTCACGGTCTGTTTCCCCGCGGCCGCCAGAGGGCGCCGGTGAGCACCGGCTCGAGCAGGTGCCAGCTCTGCCCGCGGCCCTCCGGGGCTCCGCGGTGCCTCCCCCGGGACCCTGCACGGCCCGCTCCCTCTCTCCCCATCGCTCGTTCTGTTCCACTCAACACGGGCCTCCTCGCTGCTCCTGCCGGACGCCCGGTGCACCTGAGGCTCAGGCCCTTTGTACCCGCGGTGCCTCTGCCTGCTGTGTCTTCTCCCCAGACCGCCCCCTCCACCCCCAACCTCCTTCAAGTCTCTGCGTGAATGTCACCTTCTCAGTGACCACTTCATGTCAGACTGGAAACTCTCCACACCTCCAACCTCTCCTTACCCTTGGTTTTCTTTTTCTTTCTTCCTGTCTTTCTTTTCTTTTCTTTTCTTTTCTTTTCTTTTCTCTTCTCTTCTCTTTTTTCTTTCTTTCTTTCTTTCTTTCTTTCTTTCTTTCTTTCTTTCTTTCTTTCTTTCTTTCTTTCTTTCTTTCT
>NC_064816.1:80870-92088 GCF_023721935.1 Panthera uncia | reverse complement strand
TCTTTCTTTCTTTCTTTCTTTCTTTCTTTCTTTCTTTCTTTCTTTCTCTTTCCATGTTTATTTATTTTGGAGAGAGACAAAGACAGAGCTTGAGTGGGGGAAGGGCAGAGAGAGAGGGAGACGCAGGATCCGAAGCAGCTCCAGGCTCTGAGCTGTCAGCACAGAGCCGGACGCGGGGCTCGAACCCACGGACGGTGAGATCACGACCTGAGCCCAAGTGGGCCGCCTAACCGGCGGAGCCCCCCGGGGGGCCCCAGCCTTGGTTTTGCTCCACGCACTGCTTTGCCTTCTAAAGCAGTGTAACTCGCTTGTTTGCTTCTTTCAACAAAAGGGTGAGGAAGGGAGTTTGTGTGTTTTGTGCACACCTCTTTTCCCAGCACCTGAACAGCGCCTGCACGCGGTGGGCACACAGATGGGTAAAGGTCGGGTTAACCCTTATGCGCTCAGACCCTGCAGCCTCCTCCGAGGCACTGAGGCCCCCACGCGGCGCCGTATTGCCAGGGCAGAGCCTTGTGCCCCATCCCAGTCCGGGCTTCCTTGTTTCAGTTTGCTGATCTGCTCTTTTCTGCCAGTGAATACATTGGATTAAAAACATGGCTCATGTGCATGGGCTTAGAATTAATTAGCTTCCCATTCACATGCTATGACCTGGCAGTTGTGCGGGTTCTGATCTGAAAGTGAGAACTGGAGGAGCCGGGTGGTCACGGGTCGAGGCCGGCTGGGGTGCCTAAGCTCAGTCTGGTGATGTTGCTGGACCTTGAGGCCCCCAAAACCTCCCTTTCAGGCTCAGGCAATCATTCCAATCTGTTCCCCACCCCACACTAGCTCTTGGCTCCTTCCTGTGTCACCGTGGGGAAACTAAGGCAGC
This sequence comes from Panthera uncia, assembly GCF_023721935.1. Taxonomy (NCBI): domain Eukaryota; kingdom Metazoa; phylum Chordata; class Mammalia; order Carnivora; family Felidae; genus Panthera; species Panthera uncia. The sequence goes on along the minus strand of NC_064816.1, from coordinate 91,220 downwards.
TGGGGCTGAGTCCCAGCTAGAACCTGGATGAAGGACTGTCCTCCGGCCGGCACGCTGGTTCTTTCTCTGCCTGGCCTGGGGTCCTTGAGGCTGACCCCAGCGGCCGTATCCTGCACTTCTGGCCAGCTTGGGTCAATCAGAGACTCTGCCGGGAGGGAGAGAAGGAGGTGGGGGTGTCTATCTCCCATCTCCATCCTCAGTGCCCAGTTCTGTTCACAGCTCTGGAGTTTGTGCTGCTTCTGGAAGGAAGCGATGGCTTGTCTACTTTGGGGGCCCACAGGTTACTGAGGACGGGGCTGGCTATAGGCTGATTTGTTGGCTGAGTCTCCCCAGGTGAAGGGAGCCCAGGTAAGCACCCTGAGGTGGGAACTGGCTTGAGTGGCTTTAAGGACTGGGAGGTTGCTACTGTGGCCAGAGGAGAGGGGATGAGGGCAGAGGGGGCAAGACTGGGCCCCGTGGAGCCTCGAGTGCCAGGGAGGGCTGGCAGTGGACCCCCAGCACTCCCAGAAGGCTGAGCTGGGGTTGCAGTCTGGGAGAAGACCTGGACCCTTGAGCTAAAATCTGAGTCAGAGAGCCCTGGATTCAACTCCTGGCTCTGCTGATGTTACTCAGGGACCTGAACTCTGAGCCTCAGTTTCCCCACCTGTAACCACAGGTGAGGTTTTAGCAGCCGCATTTCCGTCAGTGAGATGCTGAGATAATTAAACAACACGAGGCACATGAAGTGCCTGAGCACATGGGAATTTTCTGGTGGCTTCACACAGACCATGCTATCCCTTTAATGTGTGGGGTCTGTAGTAATGTCTCTCTTCCATTTTTTAAAATAGTTTATTTATTTTGAGAGAGAGCACGTGTGCGTGGGTGGGGGAGGGGCAGAGAGGGAGGGAGAGACAGAATCCCAAGCAGGCTCTGCTGACTTTCAGGGGCCAGAAGCAGGGTGCAATTGTGAGGTCATGACCTGAGCCGAAATTGAGTCGGGCGCTTAACAGACTGAGCCACCCAGGCGGCCCTCTCTTCCTTTCTTGATAACGGTAATGTGTTTTTCCTCATTGTTTTTGGTCATTCTAGCTTGAGCTTTATCAAATTTGCTGGTCTTTCTAAAAGAGCCAGCTTTGGGGAGAGGGGCTTTGTTGGTTCTTTCTATGGTTTTCTATTTCCTGCATTTCTGCTGTTGCATCTTTGATTGCCTTCCCTCCACTATTCTTTTTCTAGTTTTTTTTTTTAATGTTTATTTATTTATGAGAGAGAGGGAGAGACACAGAGTGAGAATGGGGGAGGGGCAGGGAGAGAGAGGGACATAGAATCCGAAGCAGGCTCCGAACTGTCAGCACAGAGCCCGATGCGGGGCTCGAACCCACGAACCATGAGATCGTGACCTGAGCCGAAGTTAGACTCTCAACCGAGTGAGCCACCCACTATTCTTTTTCTAGCTTCTTAAGTGGAACCTGAGGTCATTGATTTTAAGATCTTTCTTCTTTTTTCCCCCTTCTTTTCTAATATAAGCATTTCAGACTCATTTTGGGAACATTTTGCTTAAAAAGTTAAAAAATTAAGGGATGCCTGGGTGACTCAGTCAGGTAAGTGTCTGACCTTTGGTTTTTGGCTCACGTCATGATCTCGTGGCTTCGTGGATTTGAGCCCTGCATCGGGCTCTGCACTGGCAGCGTGGAGCCTGCTTGGGGTTCTCTCTCTCTCTCTCTCTCTCTCTCTCTCTCTCTCTCCCTCTCTCCCCCACTTGTGCTGTCTCTGTCTCTCTCAAAATAAATAAATAAATAAACTGAAAAATAAGTTAAAAATTATAGAATGTATTAAAATTACATTAGCAATGAATTGTACTGTATGTAAATTATAATTTCATAAAGCTGTTAAAATCTGGTCTGAAATGGCCCGACCGCACAGCAACACACATGGAAGAGACAGGAATTTGAATTCTGCTCTGCCAAGTTTCCCTCAGCCTCTTCTTAGAGCCTGACACAGTGGTAGCCTTTAGTGCAGGCAGGGAAATGTACTCTATTTTGGGAGGAAATCTCTGTTGGCTTCTGGGAGGCAGTGGGCTGTCTTGGAGGACCGCCATCACCTCCCTGCCATCTTTGCTTCTGCCCCAGGGTCTTTGCACAGCCATTCCTTTATCATGAGATGCTTTTCTTTTGCCTTCGCAATTCAGTGACCCGTCCTCCTGCCCCAGCACTTGGCCTTACCCGGACTGCCATCCTGGGCTCCCAGCCTTGTCTGTTTTCTAGCACATTTTTTTCTAATTTTTTTTTTTTTTTAATATGGAACGCTTCACGAATTTGTGTGTCATCCTTGCGCAGGGGCCATGCTAATCTTCTCTGTATCGTTCCAATTTTAGTATATGTGCTGCCGAGGCGAGCACTCTAATTTTTAATATTTTTAATTTTATTTTTGAGAGAGAGAGAGACGGAGCGTGAGTGGGGGAGGGGCAGAGAGAGAGGGAGACACAGAGTCTGAGGCAGGCTCCAGGCTCTGAGCTGTCAGCGCAGATCCCGACACGGGGCTCGAATCCACGAGCTCGAAACCGCGAGATCATGACCTGAGTCGAAGTCTGACACTCAACCGACTGAGCGCCCAGGCGCCCCTGTTTTCTAGCACATTTGACGCCTTCTTATATACTATGTGCTTATTTATTAGGTTATTGTCTGTTTCCTTTGTCCTCTCCTGAGAACACTACCTTCTTGTCTGTGTATTCCTGTTGTGTCCCCACCAACCCAAACAGAACCTGTATGCAGTAGGTGCTCAATAGGTGCTTATTGGATGAAGGCAAGAAGGAAGGAAGAATGCAGGCAGGCTTCTTGGCCTAAAGTTGCAACCCCCAGAGTGGTAAACTCACTGTACGACTTTGGGCTGCGTCTCAGTTTCCCCAGCTGTAGAAATGGGGCCACACCGCCCATGACCTCACCAGTCCCTCCTGCTACATGGCTGTAGGTGTTGTGTTTGCGGCTCTGGCTCCCTGGAGCCTTCTCTGGCCCCGGCTGCCCAGCTTGGCGGCTCCCCGGGGACCTGCTCTGCTGACACCGGATTCTTCCCTGGACCATCCAGCCACCGGGCCGACACTTGATCCTGGCCTCACTTCCAGGCCAACGTCCGCCGACCAGCCTGCTAGGGCCGGGGCCCCAAGACTCTGTGCTGCGGGACAAGGGACTGTCTGTGCCGTCCCCAGGGGGGTGTGGTGAGGCTGGGGCTCTGCCGACACCAGCACAAGCTGCAAGGACTGAGGACAGTACCTGACCTGCGGCCCGGAGCCGCTGCAGCGGAGGAGAAAACACCAGGCGCAGGAGCTGCCCGGCCCCTGTGCCTCGTGCAGCCACCTCCCCTGCTCACCATGGGGACCCTTAGCTGCAACCCTGCTCCACGGCTGACCACTGAGTGCCAGAGTGTTCAGACCGGCTTGAGGAAGTCCTGTGGGACGGCCACCTCGGAGAACGGTACGCACCAACTGTGGGGGAGGGAGGCCATGGTGGTGGGATCTCGTCCTCTCTTCTCCCCAGCTGTGCTGGGGCTTCTAGAATATTCTGGGAGCCACCTGGAGTGGGGAGGCTCTGATGAGTCCCTGCTCCTCCCCAAACCTCAGTTTTCCTCCCAGCAGAATGGGTGTGAACATAGCATTTCTGTTGGCTCTTGTGCAGTCCTCCACCCAGCAAGGACTGAGCATTTTATGGGCCAGGCACCCTTGCAGGTGCTGATGCTTCAGCAGTGACAGAGCAGCAAAGGTCTGTGGGGGAGACACACACAAGGCAAAACCAATAAGCAGAATGTATAGCATATTAGTGATAAGTGCCTTCGACAACGTAGAGCGGCAAGGAGAGAACGGGCAGGTGTGGAGGCTTGAGGCCTGGACACTCTGCAGGGGCCACGGGCATCCTGGTTCTGACGCTGTGCATTCTCAGTGAGGGTCGAGGCCCCTGCCTCATTTATCTGTGTGTAGCAAGACAGCAGGAGTTAAGCTCCGTGGCCCTGACATTCTTGCTGAGGACACCAAGCACTGCAGTTGTGGTGGGGTGTCTCTGTCGGGGCCTCAGTTTCCCCAACGTGACAGTGTATCTCCGTGTCTGGGCCCCAGTTTCCCCTACGTGACAGCGTATCCCTGTGTCTGGGCCTCAGTTTCCCCTACGTGACAGCGTATCCCCGTGTCTGGGCCTCAGTTTCCCCTACGTGACAGCGTTTCCCCGTGTCTGGGCCTCAGTTTCCCCTATGTGACAGTGTATCCCCGTGTCTGGGCCTCAGTTTCCCCTACGTGACAGCGTATCCCCGTGTCTGGGCCTCAGTTTCCCCAACATGACAGTGTATCTCCGTGTCTGGGCCTCAGTTTCCCCTACGTGACAGTGTATCCCCGTGTCTGGGCCTCAGTTTCCCCTACGTGACAGTGTATCTCTGTCTGGGCCTCAGTTTCCCCAACATGACAGTGTATCCCCGTGTCTGGGCCTCAGTTTCCCCTACGTGACAGCGTATCTCTGTCTGGGCCTCAGTTTCCCCTACGTGACAGCGTATCTGTGTGTCTGGGCCTCAGTTTCCCCTACGTGACAGCGTATCTCCGTGTCTGGCCTCAGTTTCCCCTATGTGACAGTGTATCTCTGTCTGGGCCTCAGTTTCCCCACGTGACAGTGTATCCCCGTGTCTGGGCCTCAGTTTCCCCACGTGACAGCGTATCTCTGTCTGGGCCTGCAGCCCCTCCTACCTTTGACTCAGATGTGACTCACAATGCCCCCCCTCACTTTTCCCCCTCCAGTGGGGGCAGCCCCCCCACCTCCACGTGCCACGGAGGGTGGTTGGGAGCCCAGGCGGGGGCTCAGGGGCTGGGCTCCGGGTTCTCCCCCAAGTCTCAGGGTGTCCGGCCCCAGGCCCTCACCTGAGGGCTTTGGTCGCAGGCTCCGGACCGGGCCTGTACGTCCTGCCGTCCACCGTGGGCTACGTCAACCACGACTGCACCAGGGCGGTCGGTCCCGCCTACTCACTCTTCCGGAGGCCCCGCCCAGGTAAGGCCAGCGGGGGGGGTGCGGGTGGGGGCGGGGGCCTCCCAAGCCCCCTGTGTCCCCTCAGGCCCCCCCCCCCTGCCCCGAGGGAGGCAGGCAGCTCGCTGGGGGAGCCTGGAGAAGCTGCGTCCTCGTCCTCGTAGGCAGAAGACAGCAGGGTGTGGTGCTTAGGGCCCGAGTGTGTCTTTGGGCCGCTGCAGACCCCTGGACTTTGGACCAGTGTCCTAACCGCTCTGTGCCCTCGTCTCCTTCTCTGTGAGGAGTGGTGCCACGCTCCTCACAGAGCTGTCCTCGGGGTTAAACAAACATCCGTTACAAGTAGCTCGCACGGTCTGCGGCTCTGGACAGTGCTCAGTAGAAGTGGGTGCGGAGGGGTTTCTCTGTCGGCAAGACGAGGCCCCCCACAGGCAGCTGTGGAGAGGACAGGGTGACAATTCCTGCTGTTGGGCAGGCAGCGGGCGGTGGGGCTGGCCCCGTCAGCGGGGTCCTCGCCTCCGCGTGGTGCACCCTTCTCCCGGCTGGAACGACGGCGTCGGGATGTGAGTGAACGTCACGGGCATCGATGCTGTTAACGTGGGAGGCCCTGGCCCCAGCACGCTGTCCACGCCTATTAGCAGTGTCACCGTCACGTTCTAGCAAGACTGTGCCCTTCATATGAATGCCCACAAATTCCATCACCCCATTTTCTAGAGCTGCTCTGAGGTCCCAAGTGCACCTGGGTGGGGAGGGCCCTGAAGGAGGACTTTGACTCACCTGGACGAAGGCACGTGGGGAGGGGGCGGCTGACATCTTCAGAATCAGCAAAAACCCCAAACCAAACTGAAACCCAACTCAGGCAACTCCAGGGGGTCCCCAGGAAGGCAAAGGAGGGAATGAGCATCACATCTATCACCGGGAAGGGTTAAGAACTTCGCCTGTGGCCCAGGGCGACCTGGGTTCCCAGGTTCTGTCCTTGTCACAGGACACACTCTGGGGCAGAGGGACAGACTGGGGAGTTGAGGGTGAGTGGTGGCCAGCGTAGACTTCGCTGATGCCAGGGAAGACTTCTTGGAGGAGGAGGCCTACGGTCTGGGCTTGCAGGAGGAGGAGTTCCATGGAGCCCCAGGAGACAAGAGGCCCAGGAAGGACAGCCCAAGCAGAGGCCTTGATGAGGGGAGGGACGCCCTTCCTTTGTCAGCAAAGGTGCTCCCTGCGTGTGTGTGCCACATGCACACAGAGCCGCTAGCCAGCGAGTGTGTGCCCCACACGCCACACACCGATGCGCGTGCATTTATGCCCGAATGGCTTGGAAGCGGCAGTGACAGCACTGGCCCCGGTGACTGGCCCCAGCAGGGAAGTGCCCTGTGCCAGGCTGCCCTCCATGGACCCTCTCAGCTTTCAATCTCCTCACTCGCCCTGCCAGTGGGGAAACAGAGGCAGAGACAGGGAGATGGCCTGCCCACAGACAAAGCTCACGGAGGCCCTGCTGAGACCCCCGAGGTCCGACTCAAGGCCCCCTTAGGCATGCCCCATGACAAGCCCAAGCATGCAAAGGGCCCTCCTCAGAGCCTAGTTACTCTTACTGTGGCACAGTCCTGACCCACCCACCAGCTGGTTTCCTAGTCTGCGGCAGAAGAGAGGTCGAGGGGGGCACAGCTGTGATCACAAGGGCACTGATGTGCTTGTCAGACAAAGTCAAAGCAGGTACCCGGGGCCCCCAGGTCAGTGGTCTAAGGTCCCTGCTCTCCAAGATGGGGCTGGGGGTGGGGCCGACCAGGGGCACTGAGCGGGGTCGGTGGGGCCATCAGAGGTGCCATTAGGACCGGGGGCTCCTCTCCCCAGCGTCTCCACAGGACGTCAGCCCTGGGCCAGTCTACTTCTTGGACCCAAAAGTCACCCGGTTTGGCCGAAGCTGCACCCCTGCTTACTCCATGCAGGGCCGGGGCAAGTCTCGGGGTGAGTATCTGATCAATGCTTCCCCACAAGGACCCCACCCATTCAGGCTCCCACCTCTGTCCTCTCCTTCTCCTCCCATCATCAGGTTCTTAGAATTTCAGTGTCTTTGGAATGACAAATCAAGGGACTCCGAAGAGGGGCTGGGGGCCCTGAGAGAACCTGAATGAGGAAGTGGGCCAGGGTGACAGTGACCCTGTGTACATATGGTGCCAAGAGGGCATCTGGGGCTCATCCGTGACATCAGGGGATGACAGGGCACAGTGGGGACTGTGGCAAATGTGGCAATTCCCTCCACAGACTCCAAAAAACTCACTTCCACCTTAAGTGCCGAATTTAATAACCTGATTCCAGTCTCCCATCCACCCTTTCCTCTTTTGACCTATCACCCATTTGCTCATCTACTCCCTGATCAATCAGTTCATCTATCCATCCATTCACCCATCTATCTACTCACCAACCTATCCATGAACCCACTGCTCATCATCCAGTCCATCTGTTGATCCACTGATCCATCCAACTGTCCATCCATCCACCCACCCACCTATCCATCCATCCATCCACCCACCCACCCAGCCACCTTTCCATCCATCCATCCATCCATCCATCCATCCATCCATCCATCCATCCATCCTTCTGTCCGTCTGTCCATCCATCCATCCAACCATCAGTCCATCCATCCATTCATCCATCCATTCACCCACCAGCCACCCACCCTTCCTTCCATCCATCCATCCACCCATCTGTCCATCCTTCCATCCATCCATCTACTGATCCATCCACCATGATCTTTCCATTCACAATCCATCAACCCATTTATCATCCACCCAATCATCCATCCATCTACCCATCCACAAGTCAGCTCTTAATCCCTCTATCTATATATCCATGGATCCATTCATCTACTCATTCACTCCCCATTCAATCACTCACCTCCCATCCTTCTACTCACTCATCCAAACATGTATTAAGCTGAGGAGTTGAAGTAGATTTGACATGCCCTTGCTTTTTATGAGACCCCGGTCTGGTGATGGAGTTAGGCCTACATGGAGACCATCCCACCTCACTGTGCCCATGTCTGGAGGGGAAGACCCTGGAGGGCCCTTGGAAGGGCTGTGAGGGCCTGCCTAGGAGGAGGGAGTGGGGAAGGCTGCAGGAAGGAGGGGGCTGTGGGGCTGTCTGGAAGGGTGAGGAGCAGCCCCTGGGGGGTGGGAATGGGAAAACGGAAGGTATGCGGGGCAGAGGGTTGAGCATGGGCAAAGGCCTGGAGGCTTGAAAGACAACAGGTAGTGTGTGTGTGTGTGTGGGGGGGGGAGGTCTGGGAAGCAGCAGAGACACTTTGGGGCTGCCTGACAAGTGCTGTGAGCTCCAGGATGTGTAGGGGCAGTGGGAGGCCATGCAAGGTCTTTGAGCAGGTGAGGACTCCTATCAACCCTCCTGCCCCATTCTCACAGGTCTGGAGGTGACACCAGGCCCAGGGGCCTACAGCCCAGAGAAGGTGGCCCCTGTGCGCCAGCGGACACCCCCAGCTTTCACCCTGGGCTCCCGCCTGCGCCCACAGCTCCAGGACACCTCCACCCCTGCTCCTAACGCCTATACCCTGCCCTCCCTCTGGGGTTCCCAGATATTCATTAAGCCCAGCAGCCCCAGCTACACAGTGTTGGGCCGCACGCCCCCCGCCCGTCCCCCTCAGGACCCTGCTGAGATCCCAGGCCCGGGCCAGTACGAGAGCCCCGACCCCAACACCTACCGTCAGCGCCAGCCCGCCTTCACCATGCTGGGCCGGCCCCGTGCCCCCCGGCCCCCAGAGGAGACTCCTGGCCCTGGCACCCACAGCCCTGAGCAGGTCACCATGACCAAAGCCCGGGCGCCAGCGTTCACCATGGGCATCCGTCACTCCAAACGCGCTCCCACCATGGTTGTGGACACCATGCCCTGACACCTTTGGGGTTAGGGTTCCCAGCTGCCCCGGGACCAACCCAGTTTACCTGTGTTGTCACACGGGGTGTGGGCAGGCCCCTCCTGGGCCTGGCTGTGGAGAAGACACATCTTGCCTTCCTTTTTTTGAACTCTGAGGTCCTTCTAGGTCCCCTGCTTCCTTTGGTCCCTGGGGGCTGTGACCCCGTGGCTCCGTGCAGGGCGAGCTTCCTTCCAGTGCCCCAGTTTCTTCCTCCCGGTCACAGCAGGTTAAGTCAGGCCACGCAGAGAAAGGGACGACTGCAGCCCTGCCCAGCGGCCGGCGGAGCTTTCTGTGTTCTGGAGCTCAGTGTCCACCCTGCTAGGGCCTGGGTCCCTGGCACAGTTCACGTTTCTGCTAAACTTGGGCTCTTCTCTGCTTCTCGCGGATGCACAGCCAGCTGCCTGCCCCTGGTCCCAGCCCCCAAATCAGGCTGGAAGCAGCCTGATCCCTCTCTCTCTAGCTGCTTGCCAATAAATCTCTGTGGCACCAGAGCTGTCAGAATCACACATGTGAGCTCATTTAACCCCCTGTCCATGTCAAAGCAAAGAGACTTAACTGTGCCCTTGAGATCCAGACCCCCAATTCTAAAGCCCCCGGGGCCTGGATGGAACCACAGGAGGGATCCAGGGCTGGGTAAGGCCAGAGGCAGACCCAGGGCTTTGAATGGGGGAAGTCAGGGAGGCTTCTTGGAAAAGAGGACATCGAAGGTGGGTTTTGAAAGATGTATAGGAGTTTAATATATTCTAATATCCATCATCAGTAGGTGCCTACCGTGTTTGAGATATTGATAAAGATCATCTAAGCTTCACAGCAATCGGGCGGCAGTTGATGTTCACTGAGAGAAAATGGGGCTTTGGAGAGATTGGACACTTGCCTGAGGACACACTATGAGCCCTCGTGTCCCCCTAATGCCAGGATCTGAATCCTGGCCATTGGGCTCTGTTCCTGCCATTCTTTGCTAGTGACAGGAAGGACACACAGGGGTGGTGTCATGTGACTGAGCCTCCCGTGTGAAAGCCCAGGCCTTATAAATCCTTGACCCAGAAAGACCCTAACCCAGGAGCCTGGGAGGGACAGACTGCCACCATGTCTCCCCAAGGAGGGGGCCCCAGGGCTGCACCTCAGGCTTGACCCAGAAGGGTCCTGACATGCATGACCTCTGCTCTGTCCCTTTCTCCCAGTCCAGGGATGCCAATCGTGAACACACACCCCTTTAACTGACTAAGTGGACACACACCAGGACCCCTAATACACACACACACACACACACACACACACACACACACACCCCCCTCAGGGGAACCCAGGTGCCTTCCTCACACGCATGTTCAAACTTGCACTCAATATACACTCCCACACAGTCCCACATGTATGCAGACAATAGACACAAACACGTCCAGGGGGGCTCCAGACCCAGACAAACGTCCCCCCCCCCCCCCCCCCCCCCCCCCCCCCCCCCCCCCCCCCCCC
>NC_064816.1:79322-80770 GCF_023721935.1 Panthera uncia | reverse complement strand
CCCCCCCCCCCCCCCCCCCCCCCCCCCCCCCGGGTCCACCAGCAGACCCAGAGGCCACGCCCGCTCTATGGGGGCTCATCCGGACCCTGCACAAGAGCGTCCCAGCGTGAGACACACAGGCTTGGGGCAGCATCCCCGACCCCCACCCCAACGCCGGCCAATCGGCTGCGCGTCCCTCCTCCGCTTCGCCTCCTCCTCCACGAGCTCCGCGGCGACCGCCAGTCTGTGATCTCATTTCTCTGATTTATTGATCGGGCTCCAGACAGCCTCACCCCTCCTCCACCTGCGCGCGCGCCCCGGCCCCCTCCCATTGTTTCCCGGCAGTCAGCCCCACCCCAGCCGGGGGAGGGGAAGGAAGGTCTGTCAAGAGAGGCCAGGAGGCCTGGGGTGACCGTGGCATCCCTGATCCCCAGTACAGAAAGAATCACCCTTTCAGGTCTGGGTGGGGGACAGAGAGGTTGGGGACCGAAGGGCGGGCCCGCCTGCGAGGCTGAGGCCCACGAGTTCAGCTGGGTCGCTGCGGGACAGAGCTCCCCAGAAATGGAGGAGGAGCCCGTGACCCTCCAGCCCCGCGTCCCCGGCTTACAGCCTTGGAAAGTGAAGCCCACGGGCAAGCGGCAGAAGGGGGGCCTCGGCTTCGTCCTGAGTCCCCCCTCCCAGACCCAGCCGGCCCAATTCACACTTCCGACTACGAGCGGCCGCTGCGTGCCCCTCTCTGGGTCTCAGCTTCCCCATCAGGACACAGGGCAGGGCGTGATTTTCAAGTACTTTGCAGCTGGAACAGCGGTTGGGGTTAGGGTTTGGGGCTCTCTCCTCGGACCGCGTCCCCACCCCTCTGCAGGCCTCAGTTTTCCCATTGGTCAAAACCGGGAGAAGACAAGTGATTTCCAAGTCTCTCCCACCTCGGTCCTTCTAGGAATTTGGACAACGGGTGGAGGGGCCACGCTGGGGTCGCTGTCCGGGTCTTGGGTTGGAAACATCGCTCCCTCGCTGGTTGGCGGATCCCAGGCAGGGTCCGTGCCCTCTGTGGGCCTCAGTTTCCCCAGCCTCCCCGCAGGCGCCGGGACGCCCAGGGCCCGGGTCCCAGGGGCGCAGCCCCCCGCGGCTGCGCGCTGGGCCGGGCGGATGACATCACCGGGCCGGGGGCGGGGAGGGAGCGGGAGGGAGCGGGACGGAGGGGAGGGCCTCCTCCGCGCCAGGCGCAGCGCCCGGTCGGGCTCGGTCGGGCGACCGCGGCCATGACGCAGGGTCCGGGCGGGCGCACGCCCCCCGCGCCCCCCGCGCCCCCGGAGCCCGAGGCGCCCACCACCTTCTGCGCGCTGCTGCCGCGCATGCCGCAGTGGAAGTTCGCTGCCCCCGCGGGCTTCCTGGGCCGGGGCCCCGCGGCAGCGCGGGCGGCCGGGGGCGCGGGGGCCGCCGACTCCCAGCCCGAGCCGGCCGGCCCGGCC
>NC_064816.1:15179-78922 GCF_023721935.1 Panthera uncia | reverse complement strand
CGAGCCGCGCTGCGCCGCGCCCTGTCCGCTGCCAGCGCTCAGCCGCTGCCGGGCCGCCGGGGGCAGGGGCCCGCGGGGCGCGCGGGGGGCGGCCGGGCCCGCGGACGCCAGCGCCGACGAGTGGATCCGCAAAGGCAGTTTCATCCACAAGCCGGCGCACGGCTGGCTGCACCCAGACGCCAGGGTCCTGGGGCCCGGGGTCTCCTACATCGTGCGGGTGAGTGCGCCGGCCGGGATCCCGCGGACCACACCTCCCCCGGACCCCAGCTGGGGGCGCCCCTCCCCCACTTCCCACTCTTGGACCCTCGGACCCCTCTGCCCCCTCGTCCCTCCTCTCCCTGCCACCCCGGACCCCCACCTCCGGCCGGCTCTGCGCCGGCCGCCCCCAACCGGGAGGCTCCGGGCTCGGTGTTCCCACGGCGTCACGTGGGGAGGGGCGGGGCGAGGGAGGCAGGTGGGTGGGGGACACGCATGCGCAGGGTGAACGCGCTCCCGCTCCGTTCGCGCCCGCTGGCGTAGGGTGAACGCGCTCCCTTTGGCGCCGGGAGGGGGGGTGGGGTCTGCGGAGGGCGGTCGCGGGTGGTCGCGTCCTACCGCCGGAGCCCGTTCAAAGCTCTTTCTCGGACGGCGGAATCGGAACCTGCAGAGACCTTGGCCCAGGTGGGGGGCCCGGGGAAGGGGTATCCGGACCCGGCCGCGCCCAGCCAGACCGCAGTGGGACTAGGGGACTCGCGCTGCGGTGTGAAGAGAGGGGCCCTCTTTTATCCCGGTGCTTTACTGGGAACCTTGCAAACGCACGGAACAGCCCCTGTGTACCTGCACCTACGACGGTCAACATTTTCGCCTTCTCCACTCAAAATACCTATCCTGGCGTGTGGTTTTCCATGAAGCAGAAGGAAGTAAGCGGCCGAGTGTGACGCTTGCTGTGAGATGTCCCGCACGCGTCTCCCTAGATAGCCGTCCTCCTGCACACGCACAGCTCATTGTTACGTCTGGGAAATTACCAGAGATCCCGAAGTGTCATCAAACCGGTAGTCATTCACACCCCGTCAGTTGGCCTTTGGGGACCAGGAGCCTGGAAGTTAATGTGATTGCATTTGGTTATCTGTCCATTTCCTTTACAACCGTGTCCAGCACCTCTCCCAGGACTGGGCTGAGTAGTGTCTCCCGCTAAATTCATGTCCGTGGGGACCCGCGAATGCAGCCTTATTTAGGAATAGGGTCTTTGTAGAAGCAATCACGTTAAGATGAGGTCATCCTGGAGGGTGGCCCTAATGTAATGGTTGGTGTGTTTATGAGAAGAGGGCATAAGGACACACGCACAGGGAGAAGCCACGGAGGACAGAGGCAGAGGCTGGGGTGATGCAGCCACAGTCCTGGGGGCACGAAGGGTTGCGGCTCGCCACCACCGGGAGCTGGAGGAGGCAGGAAGGACCCTCCCCTGGAGCCTGCAGACGGAGTGTGGCCCTGCCTCCACCTTGTTTTCTGGCTTCTGGGCCTCCAGAACTGGGAGCATGTATGTTTCTGTTGTTGTAAGCCGGCCTGTTTGCGGTACTTCGTCAGGGCTGGCCCCAGCAGAGGACTGTGCCCCTGATAGGGTGGACGTTCTGGATGTCCCAGACACTCCCTCCACGCGGGGTCCAGGTGTGCTACACCACATCCCAGGGGGGCCTGTTAGATGTGTAGAGCCTCAGGCCCAACGTGGAGTTGTTGAGGCTGTAGACTGCCCCACACTCTGGATCTGTCTCTTTTCTGACGGCGTCTTTTAACTGGCTTCTTTGCCCTTTCCCTTCCTGAGTCCTGGCAGTGGGTCCACAGGCTTGACCGGATTCAGAAGTGGCTTTGTAGCAAGAGTGTCTCGTGGGTAGCGCTGCGGACTTGACAGGGGAGCTGTGTCAGCCCACTGGCTGTGAGGGCAGGCGTGTAGGATGTTCAGAGTTCAGATGCTTGTGTTGTGGGGTGCGGGGTGTTGGGTTCTTCCAATGATCATGACATTTTTGTCAATGCAGCAGGTATTTAATGCATGTCCACCCTGCCAGGCACGGACAATCTGGTCGGAAATGGGGAAGATCTGGTGCCTGCCCTTACAGGGCTTAGATTCTAGAGGGAGACACTGACAGTAACTAACCAAGAGAACACATAAATGGAAGGTGCAGGCAGGTGCTAAATTACGATGCAGGAATGAAAGTACCAGAGTGAGAGACTGGGTGGTCACCTCAGCAGGGGCGTTAAGGAGAAGGCATCTCTCGGCGGATGACGTTTAAACTGAGACCTGGAGCTGTGAGGCCCCAGACACAAAATGACTTGGGAAAGAGAGTTCCAGGCAGGGGCAAAGCAAGTGCAAAGGCCCAGTGGCAGGGGATGAGTTTGGCATGTTTGGGTAACAGCAGGAGACCTACATGGAGCTTAGAGAAGGAGAGAGAAGAGATTTGCTGGCAAGTTTGGCTGTAGATGGTTTTAAGCAGGGGTCGCGGGGTGGAGTTGGGGGTTTGAAAGGGTCTTTCTGGTGGCGCTATGGAAACGGGGTGGGGGTGGGGGCTGGAAGGGCAGCAGAGAGACCCAGGAGGGGGTGAGGGGAGAAGACCTGGACCCGGGCAACGTGAGGGTGGAGAGAGGTGGGGACAGGGTCTGTGTTGGAGATGCAGCCCAGAGGGGTCTCCGACTGACAGATGAAGGGCCCTGACCCTGGCCGGTCGGAGGGCCCCGTGGGGTCCGAAACAGCCTCGGCCCCCCGCTGTGTTTGCCTGGGAGCCTCTCTCCGCGCGCGCCTACGTCACAGAGCCAAGTAGCGCCTTTTGGTTTACAGAGCGGCATGAGGTTAAGGCAGGGGGCAGGCATCCCTCAGGTCACACCGGGATTGGCTGGTCTGAGCAGGACTCTTTCACACTAGGACCCTGGGACTGCAGAAGAGGATGTATGGTTCCCATTTGGTAAGTTGGGAAACTGAGGCACAGCGCGGCAGAGCGTGTCCACAGATGCGGAGTGAAAATCCAGTACCAGACCTGGAACTAAGGTCCCTCCCACAGAGCGTGAACTCACCCGTCTGTCAAATACGAGGGCAGTTGACAGATTGACAACCCCAGAGACATCCCGTCCTGGGACCTACAGATGTGTCCCCTCACACAGCAGAGGGGACCTTGTCCAGGCCCCTGAGGCGGGGGTGACCCTGGGGGCCCCGGGGGCCCGGCGTCCTCACGAGAGGGAGGCAGAGAGCCGGGCGGACCCCGCGCTGCTGGCCGTGAGGATGAGGAGGGGCCGCGGGCCCAGGATGCGGCGCCTCTGGCAGCCGGAAAAGGGGGACACGGGGCTCCCTGGGGCCCCGGGAGAACCGGCACTGCCCACGCCCGGGTGTTAGCCAGGAGGCCCGGGTCCGACCCTGACTCCAGAACTATAAGGGAATAAGTTTATGTTAAATTTGTAGTCTTTTATCGTAGCGGCAAGAAGCTAGCATGTCAGTCGGCTCACCTCCCCGGTGTCACAGAACCGTTAGAAAAGCCTGGAAAGATCCCTGTTTGAGGTGAGAAGGCCCGGCCCCGGAGAGCAGAGATGGGAACGTGGCATCTGAGTCCTAGGTGCACCGTGTTCAGTGCCGTGTGCAGATCAGGGGGGATTATCCTCGCAACGCTGAGGGTTCCCACCCATTTTATACATCAGGAAGCGGAGGCACGGCGAAGTCCGGGAACCTGCCAGGAGCGCTGTCCTGGCGAGGGTCCTGGCAGCTGCGATGCCTTCAGCTGTATCGCACATCCTGCCTCAGGGCTTAGAGGTAAAAGGTGTCGATTGTCGTATGTGAGAAGAGACCCCGGGTGGACGGCGCTGTGCTTACCTCAGCAGCTCGGTGACCTCATCGTGGATTCAAGCCCTTCTCTTGTGTTGGGGTGAATGGTGTCCCCGTGTTCAGGTCAACCTGGAACCTCAGAACATGGTCTAATTTGGAAGTGGCGTCTTTGCAGATGTATGACCCGAGGATGAGGCCATGCCGGAGGAGGGTGGGCCCTGAATCGGCGACCGGTGTCCTTGTGAGCCGCGTGAGGGCCGGAGAAGGAGGCCACACGAGGGAGGCGGAGATTGGAGTGACCTGGCTACACCAGGGGCTGGACAGCAGCAAGGACCCTCCCCGGAGCCCCCAGAGGGAAGCACTCCGCACCACTTGGATGTCAGGCCTCTGGTCTCCGGACTCTGAGGGCACGTGCTTCTGTTGTTGCGAGCTGCCCAGTCCGTGGTGCCCTGTTACGGCCTCCCCAGGAGACGAATACGCCACCCTTGACGTGACTTCCCTCTCGGATTAGTTCCTTTCCTGGCTGCAAAGCAGTGGCTGTGGCTCCACCTGTCCCGTCAGCCTGCAGAAAAGACCCTCTTCCCGCGGGGCCTTTTTTGAGTAAGGGGACCATTCCCAGAAATCCCTAGCCAGCTTCCCCTCATGTCTCTTTGGCCGGACTTGTGTCCTGTGACTTTCCCTAAACCGAGGTCATCGCTGCCCAAAGAACTTTCTGAGATGATGGAATGTTCTAGATCTGTGCTGTCCAGTATGGTAGCTCCACGTGACCCTGAGCCATTGAAATGTGGCCGGTGTGACTAACAAACTAAATCTTAATTTTACTTAACTTTAAATTCAACTGGTCCCACGAGGCACGTGCTTACTGTGCTGGGTGGCTCATCTAGTTTCCTTTGGTCTTTGGACCTTGTCTGAAGAGGTAGATATCTGAGCAGAAGTGAACCTGCGATGTGGACGAGCCAGAATTTGCACCAGGCTGCGGGGACTGCTAATCTTGTTTTTCTCCCACTCCTACAATTTTGACACTTCCGACTTCTCCATTCACTAGAATTTCCCTGATGAGACCTTTCTGCTTTTTGAGGTGCCCTCGCTCGTGTCCTTTCAGGAGCTCTTCCTGAATGAAGGTTTTTACAGCGTGTGCCCGACTCTGCTCGAGGTGCTGTGGGGCACAGAAAGACAGTGACCCTGCCCAGGCAGACTGACTCTGGGTGTGGAAGGGAGCTCAAGCCTGGACACGTGTCAGTGAAATGACTAGGACTCCGTGTCGCCCAGTCTCTCCTGAAGTGTGGTTCTCATATCTTGGCAATACGCAAGGAACTATGGGAGACTGAGTAGAGATGTCCTTTAGCCGCAAATGTAGCTTATTCCTTGAAGGAAAGGGGTAGAGTGTCTCCAGGGTGGACTAACTCAGTGGCTTGACAACATCCCTAAAGACCTAGGTCTTTCCATCTTTTTGCACTGCCATCTTCAGCATGCTGGCTTAGCTGCCCTCGTGGTCACAAAACGGTAGCCACAGCACCAGGCGTCACATGTGGATGCAGTCACATGTACTGGAAGAAAAGACCATTTCTTCCTTAGTTCTCTTTTTCAGAAACTCTCCACCATTCTTCCCCACCCCCTCCCTCATTTCCCCCAAATGGCAAAATCCATTCACAGTAAGGGAAATCGGATTACCAAAGTGGCTTAAACCAGTTATGAGCAGTGTGAGGTGCCTAGACATCTGGGAACTTCTTGGGCTCCACCCCAGAGCTGGAAACTCTGCGAGTGGGCCCAGCAATCGACGTTTCCAGGTGATTCCAACATCCGTTAATGTTTGGGAACCACCAGTTTAAGACAATTGCTTGCCATCCTGTTGGATTAACCACGACTTACTAATACCTGGTATTTTGAAACCCTCCGCCCTGAAATGAACTTGAGATACATATAACACCTACCCGCACATTCATTTCCCCTTAAAATTCATGTGATTTAATAAAGCAACAGTGAAAAGAGAAGCTCAAGGACAGCGCTTGATGGTAGCCTAGGGGGTGTTTCAGGATGTAAACACGCAGACTTCGTCCTGTAGGAGCAGAGTGACGGGAACAGGATCCAGTGCCTTTTGAGACCCACCATGCACGTGGCAGCCACAGACACCGTTGGAGGTGCTGTATGCAACTTGATGTTCCAAAGTAGGGGGCACCTCTTGGTAAAGTCTGAGCTACACAGAATAAGTAACGTGTCCATACGTGTGATGGTTTTGTTAATTCCGTGGCTGTTAAAACCATACTGAGAAGTGAAACATGGAATCACCACGCGACCCAGCAATCCCCCTCCTGGGAGTGCACCTCAAACAATTCAAACCAGGGACTCAAGCGGGGATTCGCAGCCCCGTGTTCACAGCAGCACACTCCACAACAGCCAAAGACAAAAAAAAAGTGGACACACCGCAAGTGTCCATCGGTGGATGAAGGGTGAACACGACGTGGCCTGTCCACACCCCGGAGGGTGACCCAGCCCCAGGAAGGAAGGACGTCCTGCCACCTGCCACCACGTGGACGGACCTGGAGGTCACTGTGTGCAGTGACGGGAGCCAGACGCAGAAGGACACGTCCCGCGTGACCCCACTCACAGGGGGTCCCCAGAGGAGGGACAGAGAGTAGATGCTGGGAGCCAGGGGTGCGGCGGGGGGCTGGGAGTCAGTGCTTCACGGGACAGGGTCTCAGTCTGGGGAGACGGAAAGTTCTGGAGACGGGTGGCAGGGGCGGCTGCGCGACAGTGTGAGTGCGCTCGATGCTGTTGAGCTGCGCGCTTAGAGACGGTTACGATGAGGGGCGCCGGGCTGGCTTGGTGGAGCATGCGACTCTTGATCTTGGGGCTGTGAGATCGAGCCCCACATTGGGTGTGGAGATTACTTAAAAATAAAATCTTTAAAGAAAAAGAGATGGTTAAGGTGGCAAATCTTACGTGTTTTCTACCACAGGAAGTGAACAGAAGTTGCCTCCCATGGCTTGGGTTATGATTGAGACGAGTTAAGATTGGAGGCACGGTGGTCACACAGGGTTTCCCACGTACACGAGAGCCTGCAGGCCATTCTGAAGTCCCTGGGGACCTAGGGCGGTTGGCATCAATGGGAGACTTCCCGTGTTAGGAGCAGGGCGCCCCCGCTTTCTGAAGAGCTCACACTGGTCGTCTTGCAGGCCGTCCCTGGGTCTGTGTCTGACTGGTGTTTGCTCACGATTGGGCTCAGGTTGTGCGTTCTGGGCGAGCAGCACAGAGCTGTGTGTTCCCCACTGAGCAAAGCAGGAGGCAGGGACGGGTGCCAGTCCCGATACCGGTTCTGGAAACTTGGATCGCTTGGTGTACTGGTAAGAATGGCGTTCCCCCAAATTCGTGTCTGCCAGAGCCTTAGAATGTGACTTTCTTTGGAAATAGGGTCTTTGCAGACGTAATCTAGTTTAGATGACAGGATGCCGTAAATCTACACGACCGGTGTCCTAAAAGGAGAGAAGTTGGACACAGACACACATGTGACGACAGGGGCAGAGACTGGAGTGTGCCTGGCAGCCGAGGACATCCGGCCACCCCCGTCAGAAGCTGGAGGACGCAAAGCGTCAGCTCCCCTGGAGCCCTTGGCTGCCGTGTGGCCCTGCCCACACTTTGGGTTTGGATGTTTGGCCTCCAGAACTGAGAGAAAATAAATTCCTGTTCTAAGCTGTCCGGATTGTGGTGCTTTGTTACGGTGGCCCCAGGACACTGACACACTGTCACACTGGTGAATTTATTTCCTTTGTAATTAGTAAGTGTCTGCGGGGATGTAGTGTGTGTGTGTGTGTGTGTGTGTGTGTGTGTGTGTGTGTGTTTTAATCCGACCTTTAAAACTGAAGGATGACAAGCATAAAGGGTGTGAGGGCGTGTCAAGCTCATCGTGTCTGCTTGGGCACCTGTGGTGCAGCAACACCAAATCAGATGTGCCCGCCCGTCCCCCCAGGGGCCTGCAGCCTCCCCACCCCCACCAGCATAGTTTGGTTTTGTCTGTTCTAGAACCTTTCTGGGGAGGGGGATTGAGAGGCTGTGTAAACATCCTGGTTCCCAACACGCTCCCACTGATTCGTCTTAGCAGAAATTGACAGCTCTTGCCTGGATGGACGCTTCCCTTTCCGGTAATGATGTTTACTTCAGTGGCCGTTAGGAAAACACTGTTACGCATCAAACCGGAGTCTGATGGTGGCAACAGGCAGTCTCCTCTCTTCCTCATATAAGCTAAAAAAAAACCCAAAAAACAACATATAATTCAGTACCATAACATGTGCCCGCTTAAATTGTACAGTTCAGATCTTTAGTACATTTATACAGTTGTGAAACCCTCACCATGATCTAATCCCAGAACATTCCTCACCCTGAAAGGAAGCCCTGTCCCCATTAGGGTTCACCCTCACTCCCCTTCCCCTCCCCCGGCCCCCACGAGCCCCTCCTGTCCGTGGATGAGCCCGTTCTGGACGTTTCACACACGCGGACTCACACCCCGTGTGGCCTCCCGTGTCGGGTTCCCTCCCTGAGCGTCGCGTGTTCGGGGTCCGTCCGCGGGGCGGCGGGGGCGGGAACCTCGCTCCTGCTCGCGGCCGAGGGACGTGCGCGTGCTCGGGGGACGCGCCGTGTCGATTTGTTCATCCATTGATGAAGATTTGAGTCATTTCCTGCCATTTCCTTGAAAAATAAACCCGGTTATGTTTATAATTGGAATTTATTTAAAATGAAATGTTAAGTGAACGATAGTATGTGCCGTGTGGCACGACTTGAGGAGGTAGATGAGGGCGGTGGGAGCTTGGCCCCGTCCCCTTCTGGGCCTCGGTTCCCCGACTGGTAAATCACCCCTTCCCTGTGGCGTCCTGGGGTGGGCTCTGGGCTGCCCTGGTTTTGCACGTGCACAGGAGCAGGTGGGACGCAGGGCCATTCAGGGGTGTCCTGACCTTCCGTGTTAGTGTCCTGGGGCGGCTGCAACACATTAGCACAAACGAGGCAGCTTAAAACACAAGGGTGTTCTCTCCTGGTCCCAGGGCTCGGGGTCTGAGACCCAGCCGGGGCAGGCTGGTTGCTTCTGAGGCCCGGAGGGAAGCACCTGTCCCGGCTCTCCCGGATTCTGGAGGTGCCGGCCTCTCGAATTCTCCACACTCCACCTCTAGCCTCACACACCTCCCTCTGCCTGTGTCTTACTGGGACACTTGTCTTGGATTTGGGGCCCATCCCATCCACAGGCTCGGGGGGTGAGCACGTGTGTCCACCTTCAGGGGGGCAGCCTCCAACACACCACGGCTGACGTTGGGTGAGTTTGTGCTTCTAGGACAGAGGTCACACTCGCTGGCAGACCCAAGGCTGAATTTGACCTCGGATCTTCTCCCACTGCCTTGTCTTTATGTTTGTTTTAATGTGTATTTATTTTTTGAGAGAAGGGGACACAGGACGAGTGGGGCAGGGGCAGAGAGAGAGGGAGACACAGAATCTGAAGCAGGCTCCAGGCTCTGAGCTGTGAGCACGGGCCTGACACAGACCTCGAACTCACGACCTGTAAGATCATGACCTGGGCCGAAGTCAGAGGCTTAGCCCCCCAGGCACCCCTGAGTTTTTACTTTTAAAGAGAAGGCAGTGGGAAGGGGCACCTGGGGGTTCAGTCGGTTAAGTGTCCGACTTCAGCTCAGCTCGCGATCTCCCGGTCCGTGAGTTTGAGCCCCGTGTCGGGCTCTGTGCTCACAGCTCACAGCCTGGCGCCTGCTCTGGCTCCAAAGTCCTGGATTTCTTGTCTCTTTAAAGAAGACTCGGGTGTCTGGCAGCACTGGGCCCTCTGGCTATGGAATATGCACTTTACCCCAGTCCCCACTCCTTCCTGTTGTGCAGCGGGGAGACTCCAGAGCCTAAGGGCATGGGTTCAAACCCCGCATCTGCACCTACCAGCTTATGACTTTTACTGAGCCTCATTGGGCCTCTGTTTCCTGAGAGTGGCCACTCCACCTAACAGTGGTCATTCCAGCACGGGGACGTGAGTGCTGTCATTAAGAGAAGTAATGTGTGCAGCACGCTTGTGTGATAAGTGGGTTGTGATCCATCAGTGTGGGGGGGGCTCCCCTCTCTGCTGGCCTCGCCCGCCTGGCCCTGTAGGGATCTGTCCCAGGGCGGCCCCTTTGTATCCCCTCTTGTGTGAGCTCTCCCTTCCCTTCATCTAAGGAAGGGCCGGGGGCACACTGGAGGACTTCAGCCTCACAGCTTAGGGAGGGCTGGCATTAGTTAGGTGAGTCTAGGGAATTAGGTGGTATGGGAATCAGAACCCGGGCCTAGAACACCGAAACCCACCCAAGCTGTCCTCTCAGTGTGCAGATCTCCTCCTCGGAGCAGTGACCACGGCAAATTCCCTTTGAGGTCCCCTGTGTCTAACACATGCCTGGCATATAGGCCGTGCCCATCCACCTGTCCATCTGTCCATCTGTCCATCGGTCTACCTGTTCATCCATCCATCCATCCATCCATCCATCCATCATCCAGCCAGCCAGCCAGCCGGCCGGCCATCTTCCCTTCCACCCATCCATTATCCATTTGTTCACTCATCCATCCATCTGTCCATCCATCACCCTTTCATGCATCCATCCACCATCCATCCATCATCCATCCATCCATCCATCCATCCATCCACCCAAGAGAAGGTGAAACAGATCTGTTCACTTCCCTACTTAAAACTCTCCCATGCCTCCCCAGCTTGCCCAGCATGAAACCCAGACCTTCAGCATAGCCCCAGGGCTCTGCAGCCTTCTTGCCTAGATCCTGCTATCCTTCTTAGCTCTTTGTGCTCTGCTCTAGCTGCACTGGAGTGAGCCTGCAGCCTCTTCAAACTTGTTCTCACGTGTGGGCCTTGTAGTGGCCATTCCCTTTGCCTGGGTCTTTGCTTGCCTCGCCCCTTGTCTTCCGGTCACTACCTCAGGTAGCAGTCGCTGTGTCGCGAATCATCCCACAGTCTAGTGCGGGACAACAAACGTTATTTTTTTGTGGTTTTGTGGGTCAGCTTGAGCTGATCTCTTCATTCCCGTGGCAGTTGGCCAGTGTCAGCTGGGATGATAGCGATGGGGACGTGTCTGTTCTCACAGAGCAGGCTGGCCTAGCAGGGTCTCAGGGACCTGGGACTAGTGAGGGGACAAGCTCCAGGGCACAAGGGCCTTTTAGGCCTTGGCTGCGTCACCTTTCCTGACATGCCATTCGTGACATGTGTCATCTTTCCTGACATACAAGGGCCTGGATAGGGGGAGGGATAGAGGGAGGGATGGGGGTGGGTAGGGACGGGGAGGGGAGGAGGGAATGGGGTGAGGGACGGGTTGTGAGCATAGTTTCAGTCTGCCAACAGCCTGTGGTTTCTCCCCTGGAAACAACCACTTTACCATGCTAGAATCTGCTAGAATTACTCATCTACTCGCACTGTGTATACTCGCATGTGTGCACATCTTCCCCCTTGACCCCTTGTCCGAGGGAATCGTGACTCACCATGACCTCTGTTCTGCACCTTGTTCCTGCTGATTAATAATATACCTTGGAGATAATTTCATGTAAATAAACAATTCTTGTCTCTTTTACAAATGCATACTCTTCCATTTCAAGAATGATTTGTTTAGATTTAGCAAGCATACAGGGCCCCCAGTTAAATTTAAAGTTCCAACGAATACCAATAATTTTTGGCATAAGTATGTCCCATGCACTATTTGGGGGCATACTTACACTAAGAAATATTCATTGTTTAGTGGCAATTCCAGTTGGCCTTCAGTCATGTATTGGATCGCACAAGCCCAGATGTGTTGTTTTAGGGTGTCTCTTATTTCTTGCTAATTTGTTCAGTTCTACAGGTCCCAGCAGCAAGGGAGTGCATGTGCAAAAGCTCTCCCTGAGGGGAGACTGAGGCAGGAGACCCAGAAGAGGGCCAGGTGTAGGGAGCCAGCCCCTGGTGCCAGCACCAGGGGGGGCCCAAGGGCAAAGGGAGTGGGTAAGCGCGGATCCATCGGGGCACCAAGCACCTGTCCACCTGTCTCCCTGTAGTCCTGTGCTCGGAGCCCCGTGGAGCGGGCAGAGCATGGGCCACCCCACATAGTGACTTGTAAACACACTGGCAGTCCCTGGGCTGATGTATCTGTGGCCTAAGTCCTAAACATGGAGTTTCAAGGTCAAAATGTATGGGCATCTATGATTTTTAAAAAATTGAGGTAAAATTGACAAAATTAACATTTTATTTTATTTAAACAATTTTTAATGTTTATTTCTGAGAGGGAGAGTACAAGTGGGGGAGGGGCAGAGAGAGAGAGGAAGACACAGAATCTGAAGCAGGCTCCGGACTCTGAGCTGTCAGCACAGAGGCCGTCATGGGGCTCAAACTCACAAACCGCGAGATCATGGCCTGAGCTGAAGTCGGACGCTTAACTGACTGAGCCACCCAGGCACCCCAACCATTAACCATTTTAAAGTGTACAAAGTTTAATAGTATTTAGTACATTCGCAAGGTTGTGCAACCATCACCATTATCTGGTTCCAGGACATTCCATCACCCTAGAAGAAACCTGTCCTCATTAGCCATCATCCCCTCCCCTCCCCTAACTGCTGGCACCTGCCAACCCTCTCTGTGTCTGTGGATTTACTTGTCTGGACGTTGCACGGACAGGTGCTGCTGCCACGTGGCCCTCAAGATGCTGTGCCAGATGCCCCCCAGCACACAGGCACTGGCTGGAAAGAGGCTTGTGGCCCTAGTCTGGTCCCCGCTCCCCCTCCCTTGGCTGTGGTCGAAGCAGTCTGGGAGCTCTGCTGACTGTTTCTACCTCCTCTGTCCCTCTGCATTGTCTCTTGGAGGTTCTGAACTACCTTTCCGTGGACATGGTGGCCTAGGCAGGAGTTAGCAAACTTTCCCTGGAAAGGGCCAGTCAATGCGCTGGGTTTCACAGGCCAGATGGTTTCCTCCCAGTCTGCTTGCAGGCCCTGTGCCGGGTTCTGGGGCTACAGCAGTGACAGGAGCATCACCATCCTGGTCTTCCTGGGCTCACACTCTAATGGAACAGGAAGGGAGAACAAGCAGCTGATGGTTAAGCCAAAGCGAGACTGAGCCTGGAGGGTCAACCAGCTTCTGTGGAACAACTTGCTTAGCATCAGGGAAGGGGGTTCTCTCTGAGGAGGTGACACTGAGCCTGGAGACGGGGAAGGAACCAGTGCACACGAAGATGGGGAAAGGGAGCAGCAGGGGCACAGCAGGTGCAAAGGCCCTGAGGCAGCAAAGCTGGACATTGCTGAGGACGGGGCTGGAGACGAGGGTGAAGAGCTCGCTGCAGGGAGGGCTTGGATTCACTTGTCACCTGACCCAGGCTCTGCTGGGCTCGTGCTTAGGGCCTGCCTGCTAATTGCTTCTTCTCTCTTCTCTTAGTACATGGGCTGCATCGAAGTCCTCCGCTCCATGCGCTCTCTGGATTTTAACACTCGCACCCAGGTGACCAGGTGAGCCTTTGAGACCGGCTGCTGTGGGGCCAGGGCCTCGGGGCAGCTGAGGGAGGGCTGATGTGAGGCTTTGGAGAGGTGGCAGTAGCCGCTCAGACAGTCTGCGCAGCAACATTCCCTCCTGCCTCACAGCTTGGAGAACAGTGTGGCGGGACTGAGAATGGCCTTGTGGCGGGGCATAAGCTGAGTTCCAGCTCTGTCCTGCCGTCCAGTTGTCTCTGCTCCCCAGACCCCGGATTCTAATAGAAATGACACCTGGCGCCTTGCCGTGTGCGAATTCCACAGGCGTGCTGGACCCGCGGGTGCTGGCTGGTGTCCGGCTAGGACTCAGGTCAGGCCTGGAAGGGGCTAGGAGCTGGTTCTGGGTGGCACCTCTGTTGTCCCTGCTTTTTTGGTGCAAAGCACATCGATCTCGTGATGCTCTGAGCTGCCAGGAATGAGTCATGAAGAGGCTTAGGGATCCACGTCCATTTTGGTTTTTGATGTTTTATTTATTTATTTATTTATTTATTTATTTATTTATTTATTTATTTAGAGAGACAGAGCGTGAGCGGGGGAGGGGCAGGGCTGCCAGCTGTCAGCACAGAGCCCCACGTGGGGCTCGAACGCATGGACCCCAGCGAGATCATGACCTGCGCCCAGCCACCCAGGCGTCCCAGGATCGAGGTCTTTTTGCATGTGAAAACAGGCCATTCACTGTAGACATAAAAACACTCTACTGAGTTGTAATTCACACATCAGACAATTCACGCACTTAAAGTCCACAACTCGATGTGTTTTGGTTTCTTCACAGAGGTGTGCCTGTTCTGGACGTTTCCCAGACGCGGACTCACACCCCGTGTGGCCTCTCGTGTCTGGTTCCTTCCCTGAGCCTCGTGTGTCCAGGGTCTGCCCGCGGGGCGGCGGGTGCGGGTGCCTCTCGCGCCTGCTCCCGGCTGAGTGATGTGCGCGTGCGCGGTGGAGGGGTGTCCGCGTGCGGGGTGGACACGTTCATCTGTGGACGTGCGCGTGCGCGGTGGATGTACCTGAGTGACACGTGCGTGCGCGGTGGTCGCGTTTCTCTGCGGATGTGCGCATGCGCGGTGGACACACCTGCGCGATGTGCGCGTGCGCGATGGACACGTTCCTCTGTGGACCTGTGCCTGTGCGGTGGACGCATTGTTTGTCAACCTGTCAATGGACACTTGGGTGGCTTCGACCTTTTGGTGATTGTTGTGACTCGTGCTGCTGTGAACGCGCGTGCACTGGTTTTGTGTGCACGTGTGTTTTCATGTCTCCTGGGATGGGAGGTGGGGTGTCGGGCTGTGTGGTGTCTCCACATCTCGCTGTTTGAGCAGCAAGACCTTTCCCGCCGCGCCTTTTTGCCTTTGCGCCTGCCGGGTGTGAGGGCCCCGGCCACTTGGGGCCCAGCACGGTCCCTCTGACCTTCAGGGCCCGTGAAGTTCCAGTCCTCCCCGGGGCTAGCGGTTTCACAGAGGTCTGTCTCTTAGTCTGGCGAGCCCAGAGCAGAGGTCACGCTCTCATGCCACAGCTGGGGATCTTGGCTGGCCTGTGGCCGCATGACACTTGGGGTCCCGGCTGAGGCCCTATGTCGTTGGCTCCCCTGAATCTCACCCCTGTGGTTTGGAGTTGGGCCATGGCCCAGGGATGTGTTGGTCACTGAGAAGGAAGCCCCAGAGGGCAAGAGCTGAGGTCGGTATGTGCATGGGTATCTGCCGGGTACAAACGGGTTGGGGGCTGAGAGCCCCCCGTCCATGGCTCTGTTCCTCCCTCCTTTCTCCAGGTACCCGCTTCCCTCCCTCCTGTGAGCCCCTTCCCAGCTCAGGATCCAAGTACCTTCTCTGCCCATGGCTTCTGCCCCCCACACTCCCTGAGCTCCTACCCCCCCCCCAAGCCCCCCCCCGAGTTCACCCAGCCCCCCCCCCCCCCCCCCCCCCCCCCCCACAGGGAAGCCATCAACCGGCTCCATGAGGCAGTGCCTGGCATCCGGGGCTCCTGGAAGAAGAAGGTGGGTGACGGGCTTGTGGTCCTGGTGGGTGTGGTTGGAGCGGGGGGGGGGGGGGGGGGGGGCGTCCTGGACCTTGCCCCAGCTGGAGCCCCTCTGCTGCCCCACCTTTTCCAGTGCCTGGGCTCCCCACTGTGCAGGCCCAGCACTGCCCTCTGCCCTGTCCCCAGGCCCCGAACAAGGCGCTAGCCTCCATCCTGGGCAAGAGCAACCTGCGCTTCGCTGGCATGAGCATCGCTGTGAGCATCTCCACCGATGGCCTCAACCTGTCCGTGCCTGCCACGCGCCAGGTGAGTGCCGCCACCCGTGTCCTCAGCCCCCAGCAGCCCCCTGTGCAGGGCAGGTCCAGGGTCCCGTGGGCGAAGCTGGAGAGATGACAGGTGTGGGGCTGTGTGTGAACATGTTCACCTGGAGATGTGCTGAGGCCCCGCCTGAGCCAGGAGCCGAGCTGCCCTCATGGCACTCACAGTTGGCACGAGTGCGGGGGTGGGGTGCAGGGAGGCTGCTGAACCCCACAGTGCCCAGGACACCCCCGCCGAGATGGACCCCACCCCATTGTCAGCAGTGCTGAGGGTGAAAGCCCCTGGCCGGGAATCTTCTAGTGGAAACAATCCAGCAAAATAATATTGCACAGATAAGGGAATAATTACAAATTCTAAAAAAGCATTGTGAGGGGCGCCTGGGTGGCTCAGTCGGTTGGGCGGCCGACTTCGGCTCAGGTCATGATCTCGCGGTCTGTGAGTTTGAGCCCCGCGTCGGGCTCTGTGCTGACAGCTCAGAGCCCGGAGCCTGTTTCGGATTCTGTGTCTCCCTCTCTCTGACCCTCCCCCGTTCATGCTCTGTCTCTCTGTCTCAAAAATAAATAAACGTTAAAAAAAAATAATAAATAAATAAATAAAAAATAAAAAAATAAAAAGCATTGTGAGGCCAGGCAAGGGGTGCTGTAGGTGTGTACAGGGCACTGTAACCTAGCAGGGGTGTCACGAAGGGCTTCCTGGAGGCGGTGATGCTGGCTCCAAGGGAGGAGGTGAGGAGAGATGTCCTAGGCATAGGTCACCCTGTGGGGAGACAGAGCTGGAGAGGCCAGTGAGGCTCATGGTGGGGAGTTAGGACTTGTCCAGACAGCACTGTGAGCCTGGGAAGAGCGGTGATGTGGGGGCACCACGGAGGGAGCCCAAGCAGGGCATCTGTGGAGCACCTGGTGAGGCGGCCACTGCTCCCTGGGCCCTGAAGGAACATGAGCACTGAGGACAGCAATGGGAGGTGGCAAATGGATGCAAACGAGCACGTGAATGAACACGGAAACAGGCCTGCAAGTGTGCACCAAAAACAAGCATGCAAATGAGCAAGCACATGTAAATGAGCATGCAAATGAGCACGCAAATGAGCCCACAGATGATGATGCCTGGGCGCTGGTGCCAGAAAAGAGCCTCCGGCTCTTCCCTCCTGCGTCTCCTCCAAGCCTCCATGGCTGCATTGGCTGTGCCAGATTAGTGCGCCGTCCGCGGTGTGTGTCTGGGCGGACGCGCGGGCCAGAGCACCAGGCGTGAGGGTGCAAAGATGGGCTTGAGTGTGTGTGACTGCATGTGTGAGCATCTGTGTGTAGGAGGGCGTGTCCGTGTGTCTGTGCACGTCTGTGGTTGTGTCCATGTCTGTGCACGTCTGTGGGCTGTCCGTGTGTCTGTGCACGTCTACAGGCGTGTCCGTGCATCTGTGTCTGGGTGTCAGAAGTATGCACGTGTGAGGGTGGCGGGCGTTCCCCATCCAGCTGCTCTCCTGGTCACCCTGGTCCCCATTCTGACTCCGGCCCTTTCCTGGTCGCTTCTCTGTGGCCCTGGCCTGGTGAGCCTGCCCCCTTCCCCGGCCCCAGGACTGTGGCCCCCATGACTGTGTCTCTCTCCCACCAGGTCATTGCCAACCACCACATGCAGTCTATCTCCTTTGCGTCGGGAGGTGACACGGTAAGGCCAGGGACTGGGGGGGTAGACTTCTGGTCCTATCTGTGCCCTACGGCCCCATGCCCATCCACCCCTGCCCCCTTACCAGGCCGGGGTAGCCCCGGCAGGTCCAGCCCTCCCACTTGTCCTCTCTCTCCCCCAGGACATGACTGATTATGTGGCCTACGTAGCCAAGGATCCCATCAACCAGAGAGGTGAGGTCCCAGTGGGGGCGGGCGGGGGCCCTGTGGGCTGCTGTGCCAGTGGGCCGAGGCTACGCTGATGCTACGTGACCGTGACCCTCTGCAGCCTGCCACATCCTGGAGTGCTGTGAGGGCCTCGCCCAGAGCATCATCAGCACCGTGGGCCAAGCCTTCGAGCTGCGCTTCAAACAGTACCTGCACAGCCCCCCCAGGGTGGTCCTGCCCCCGGAAAGGTACCAGGCCACGTCCTCCACGTCTTCCCAGAGACATCGTGCCACCTGACCAAGGCCAGATGCGCAGTCCCTGCCCTCACCATCTCCACCCCGGGTGTGGGCCTTCGCTTTGTCCCTCCTTCCCTCTCTGCTCCCAGTGGGCACGCGGCTCCACTGCCCGGTCGCCACACCCTCCTCTATAAAACCCGGGTGAAAACAGCCCGCGCCCGGGCTGGGGCGAGGATTAGGGGAGCCAGTCAGCGGCTGTGGTCATCACCAGCCTGGACGGGTGTGGCCAACGCTTCTGCAAAAGGGCCAGTCAGTGTGTTCAGCTTCCTGGGCCAGAACATCTGCCTCAGCCATTGTAGCAAGAGCGGCTGGGGACCATACGTGAAAGGATCAATGGGCTGCCTGCCAGCAAAACTGTAATTATAGGAGCTAAATTCGGAATTTATGTAATTTTCACGTGTCACCAAATATTGTTCTTTGCATGTTCTCCTAATCACTTAAAAGTTTTGTGGTTTAAAAGAGTAGAAAGCATTCTTAGCTCCTAGGCTGCATGCATGCAGGCGGGGCCAGACTTGCTGAGCCCTGCTTTTAGCTACTTAGTAGCTCACTGGGTGGAAACTTGCCAGACTAAATGATGGACAGGTGAACGTGTTAGACGTACAAACGTGCTCACCTTAAGGAATAGGGAGCGTCTGCAGGAATACATGCTGCCGTGCGCTTCTCCTCCGTTCAGCCCCTCACCAGCATGCCTTCACCACACGGGCTCACATGTCCATCGTGTCCGCTCGAGGGGCCCTCCTCTGCTGCCTGCACCCTGTGCCTGATAAACACTGATAACAGCCTCCCCTGTCTGGCTGTCCGGACCGCAGTCGCCTGATCAATTTCTACAGGGGCCCTTGCAGGGCCAGATGGTGCTGAGGGCACTCCCATCCCGGCCCCGTGTGCCAGACCGGCACCCTGTGTGTGCTGCCTGGTGGGGGCGGGGTGGGCAGAGGTGGGCGCAAGGGAGTGGAGACCAGCTGTAGTTTCTAGAAGGCACTGGAAAGAGTGCGAGGTCCCATTTTATAGAGGAGGAAAGAGCACTGGCCCAGAGCAGGAAGGGGCTCAGCCCGGCCCACCAAGCAAAGCTCCAGCCACGCGGCCTTGGCGTCCTGGCAGGAGCTCCCTCTCTCTCTGCCCCTGAGACCTGAGGTCCCTGCCTGTGCTCCTGCTTGCTGTCTGTCCCCAGGCTGACCAGGCCCGAGGAGTCGGCCTGGGGGGACGAGGAGGAAACGGAACACAATTACTACAACAGCATCCCAGGGAAGGAGCCGCCCTTGGGCGGGCTGGTGGACTCCAGGCTCGCCCTAACTCAGCCCTGTGCCGTCGGCGCCCTCGGCCAGGTCAGCCTCTGTGGCCCTCATGGGGGAGGGATGGTGGGAGGTCATCTCGAGGCACTGGCTCCTTGGGCCTGACCCTGGCTTCTCCTTCTGCTTCCCTTCTCCTTGACCCTAGGGGAAGGTATCTCATGCTTCCCTGCCCCTCCTTTCCCTCCTTCCTGCCCCAAATTGCACAGATGGGTCTGGCCCTACTCCAGATGTGACTCCCACCCTCAGATACTGATTAGAGAATTCTATTGGCAGTTTAATCAGGGCCACGAGACGAGACAGGTTTCCAGGGGAGGTAATGAGAATGTACAACAGGGAGACTGACTTTGTGGTCGGAGGACTTCCACAAGGAAGCAGTGTTTGGGCTGGGCCCTGACGGGTGAACAGGAGTTGCCTGGGAGAGCAGTGCAGGGAAGGGCATCCAGGTGAAGGGAACAGCATGCAGCAGCCAGGGCCTGGGGGCAGGGTTGGCAGGGTGCAGAGCTTCCCTCTTAGCATCTGACTTAGGTCTCCAGCCGTGCAGGAGGGCAGGGTGTTGGATGGTGGGGTGTTGGGCTGGGAAGGTCCAGCCCTCTGGGAGGGCGGGGTGCTGGGCTGGGAAGGGGCTTGCACGTGGCAGAAGGACCCCTCACTCTTTTTCAGGGCGTATCACCTGCTCGAAGGGACACCCGCAGTCTGCCATGGGACCTGGGCCCCTCAGGTAACAGTAGGTACCCTGGAGGCTCAGGGAGGCCCCCGCCCCCCCCCCAGTGCCTCTCCTCTGCACCACTTCACTTTCACCCGCGAGATGTTGTGCACCCCCCACACTCTTAGTTGGTTTGTCTTTCTTCTGTACAGACTGGGTTCATTGCATTTTGGGAGAGACACAGCATTCACGTGGTTCAAAATGCCAGAGCACAGAAAGGCCTTCAGTGAGAAGTCATTGTGTCACCCTGGCCCCGTTTGCCTATCCACCTCCCCAGTCAGGCCACCGTTTAGTACCAGTTTCCGTTATTTTTCCAGTATTTTCCACGGACGTTCACGCGCATTCCAATCCATGTACTAAGTCTTTGGCTCCCACCTAGCTTTTCCCATGTAGCAATCCATCCTGAAGTTCCTTCCGCATCAGCACGCGCCCCGTGCCCGTTCTTGTTCGCACTGCCCGCGACCCCCCCGTGCAGAGGATCTCTTTTATCTCGCCTGCACTTGACTCACGGACACTTGGGTAGACTCCAAGTGCTTGCTGTGGCGTCTGTGGTGTGACGAAGGGCCACGGATGTTCGTCACTCCGCTGGTTCTGGTCTCGACACGGTCCGGTCCCCTGAGGGCGGCTCCTTGTTCTCTTGTGATGGAGAGAGTGCTCGGCCCACGAGCACTTTGCCCTGTTACACAGAATGAGAAGTGACGTAAGGCTGGCACCCCCTTGGCCCTCTGCTCCCAGTCGGGGCGCTCAGCCCCCCGGCTCCTCTGTGTCTCCTCTTGGGCTCGGTAAGAACAGGCACCCGCAGACATGGTGACTCTCCAGGCGTGCTGTGGGCGTCTTGGTCGCTTTGAGGTTCTGCAGCGTCAGCCTCCTGGAGCTTGCTTGCCTACGTAGCTCCTACTGGTGGGCACCGAGGGTTCCCCTCACACACACGGTGTGCAGCCCCGTTTTTCTCCTGTGGGTGCCGAGCCGTGAGGCTGCTGACATCAGAGCCTGTTAGTCACGTTACTGGAGGCCGCTAAGCTGCTCTCCGAAGCGAGGGTGCCCGTCGGTTCGCCCACCAGCCTGCTGTAGTCGCCTGTCCCCTCACAGCCTAACATCTGTGCTGGGCTTTTTTTTTTTTAGATCTTCCCAGATAATCTGGGCACTTCGCTGCCAAGCGTCAGAACCCTCGTCGACTGCCAGCACCCAGTGGTTAAAGAACCAGGTGCCAAGCTATAATGTGGCCCTTGTGTGCTGTTTGTCTGGGACATGGGCTGCTCACCCATGACTTCCAGGGTTCATAGGCACTTCCCAGCCCTGAGCCTTTGCACACACTGTTAAGGCTTCTTTTTACGCCTTTCCCAATTCTCTAGCCAAGAACTCCTCCCAATACATCAATGCCCCAGCTCCTCTGTCTGGGGATTCTCTCTGTCCGGATTCTGCAACCTGAGTTTCTTCCCTCTTCCCTGGCCCTGGCCATGAAAGGCTGGGAGAATCCATGCCTCCTCCAGGCATACCGGGAAGCCTGCACTGAAACCTCTCTGCCCCCATCAGCCATCCAGGCCTGGCACATGGTCAGCACTCATATCGAATCATATCTGTTTGCCAGACACTGTTCTACGGTTTTGGTCCTCACCCCGCTTATGAAGGAGACTCCTATTCTCCCTATTTTACAGAGGAAGAGAGTTAGGCACAGAGAGGGTGGCGAACTTTCCCCTGTCCACAGAGGGCAGGCGGGGCTGGCCTATGAGCCCAATGCCCATGAGGTTAAGGATGTAGTTGGCATACCATGGGGATTGCAAACAGTAGGGCCCTTGGGCTGGATTTGGCCACCCAGTGTGCCAAAATCATTATTTCTCTGCCAAGGATTAAAAGTGGTGACGTCTGGAAATGAAGAGACAGTTCTGAGAAAAATACGCACAAATGCCCTTTGAACCTGGGAAAAGCTCAGCCTTGCTCAAAATAAGAGAAATGGGAAGTAAGGTCCCCCAGACGCCATTTACCTGGGAACCTGTCAGACCAGCAAAAACCCAACACCCTGGGAGGGGTGAGGGCAGGGGAACAGGGCAGAGGCAAAGTGGTCAGGATCCAGCAGAATCTGAATGGGGCACTGAGTGGACCCAAGTGAGAAATCCCTCCAAGGATAATTTTTACTGTGGTTGTGGCTTTTGAACCATGCAAATGCGTTACACACTCACAATTAAGTTTGAAAAGAAAGGAAATCCTACAATAGGACAGAAACAGAAACACATGACCTATGTGTCATGTGGATAGCATAATTACAGAGGGGACAGTTCGTTGTTAGTAATTTTTAGATGGGGACATTTAACAGAAACATGGGGGTTTCTGCCATCGTCCTGCCTAGTCGCAGTGGCCCCTCCCCGAGAGTGGCCCTCTAGTGCCCCACAGTCCCTGGTTGGACATTTATGGGTTTTCACTCCAGATGGCTCTGCAAGAGGGTGTGAAGTTTCCATACGGCAGGGAGGCGGGCTTGGGCGGGGCTCCCAGGTGAGGTCTGCTGCTCCCCCAGCTGGCCCCTCCACTCCTCCTACCCTCCCCAGGCCCACCAGGGGATGGCTACGTGCAGGCTGATGCACGGGGCCCCCGAGACTATGAGGACCACCTGTACGTCAACACACAGGGTCTGGATGCCCCAGAGCCCCTGCAGCCGGAGGACAGCCCCAAGAAGGACCTGTTCGACATGCGTATGTAGGGGCAGGCCAGCCTGAGGGGGGAGGCCATGCCCCTAGCAACCTGTAGTCTGATGGGGGAGGCCCAGCACTCTTCAGTTGGGACTTTGCAAAGTGGTGAGGGTGGGGTGGGAAGTGTTTCCTACAGGACTCCCTAGTGTGATAGGGGAGGCTCTGGTGGCCTCCCCCCACCCCCCTCCCCGGGGCTCTTCAGTCTGTTGGGAGTAAGCCAGCCTCCTCTCTATAGGGGTCCCTAGTCTGAGGGGAGGGGCCCAGTTCATGCCTGGAAAGAGTGGCTAGTATGATGGGGGAGGCTCAGGCCCCTCTTCTCCATGATACTCCTTAGTCTCTTGGGGGTGGGGGTAGCTCCTTACCTCTGGGTCTCCCAGTCTGACAAGGGGATTTTAGCTCCCTCCTCAGGTGACTCTGTGGCTCCAGGCAGTAGGCCCAAGCCCCTTCCACTGGGAATCCCAGCCTGGTGGGGGAGGCAACCTTGGGGGGACCCCAGTGTAATGAGGGAGGCCGAACCACATATTGATGGAGTGAACACTTGATTCCTTTCTTCCCTCCGTGATGCCCCAGCCTGAGGGGGTGGTCAGTCTATCGGGGGAAGTTTGCGATCCAAACAGCGTCATTATCTGCAACCACGCCAATGTCGTGGTCATCCACAGGCATGGTCATCTCCCTTCCTCGGGACGCCTCCCTAGTGGGAGAGCCCCAGGAAGCCGGCTGGAAATTTCTGCCTTCACAAAGTCTGCCAAGCCCCCTTCCCCACCATCTGACAACTGGAGAGTGTGCATGTGAGCGGGGGGCAGAGAGAGAGGGAGGCAGAGAATCCTAAGCAGGTTCCGTGCCGTCACCCAGGCCCCCCAACTGGATTTCTTACCGCAATAGGACATGGGCTGATAGTGCCCACTGTGCAGCAGTTGCCAGACTAAAGGCGTGGCCCCCGCTGCCTCCCCACAGCAGTCCTCACCTGGGAAAGGAGCTGCTCCAGTGTGGGGGCTTCTGAGGCCGGCGGTCCCCCGGGGTGACCAGGCGGCCCAGCAACCCTGGCCAGGCTTCCATTGAAAATTCTGGGTCTGTCTCTGATTCGTGCGGTCACACGTCCTGGTGGCTGGAGGCTGGGTTGGCTGCGCCCAGACCATGGAAGGAGTCAGGGAGGAGGGATTCCCAAGGGTGAGAAAGTGGAAGGCATGTGGGAGTGCGGGGGTCAGCGCTGGGATTCTGCCTTCCAGGGTGTCTGATCTATGCCGCTCCACAGCTCCACGTCCACTTTACAGTGAGGAGACAGGCTCAGAGAGGGCGAGTGGCTTGTCCAGTGTCACACTGGTGCTTGCTGGAAGCCTCAGAAAACCCCTGCATATCATAGGAAGCTTTTCTGTGAATGTCTGTAAGAGAAAGGGATGCCTGCCGCCTGCCACCGAGATGCAGTGTCGTATTAGAGGGGCTGGCGATGTCACCAGGCAATTAGTGAAACAGGCATAAATACTGGAGAGGAAGAAACGCTGACCTCATTTGCATAGACTTAACCGAATCCGTGAGAATATACTGCATAACTAATAGAACCCATTAGAGGGGCAGGAAGGTGACTGGTGACCAGGTTGGCACCACACAGAGCACACACACACACACCCACTCAGCGCACAGCCAGTGACGTACTGTGGCCTTAGGGCAAGGTCTGAGGCACCCTAGGTGCTCAATGTTGCTCAGGTCCTGGGTGGGGGGTAACCACCTGGAGCTTTTTCCTCCCAGCCCAGGCCACCCACCTCCGCTTTCCAGCAGGAGGCAGCTGCCAACCCCGCCTCCTGCACTTCATCTTCGCCTCCAGGACCCTTCGAGGACGCTCTGAAGCTGCACGAGTGCTCTGCGGGGGCGGGGGCGGCGGTAGCGCCCCTTCCCCTGGAGGACCAGTGGCCCAGCCCCCCCACCCGCCGGGCCCCCATCGCCCCCACGGAGGAGCAGCTGCGGCAGGAGCCCTGGTACCATGGCCAGATGAGCCGAAGGGCCGCAGAGAAGCTGCTTCGAGCCGACGGGGACTTCCTGGTGCGCGACAGCGTCACCAATCCCGGGCAGTACGTCCTCACAGGCATGCACGCGGGGCAGCCCAAGCACCTGCTACTTGTGGACCCTGAGGGCGTGGTAAGGTGGCGCGCGGGGGCCGGAGGCGGGGCCTGAGCGCGGAGGGGCGGAGCCGCAGGGGGCGGGGCCGGGGCCAGGGCCGGGAGCATGGCCCGATGGACGGCCTTAGCACCTTTAGGTTTAACGAAGTAGTTTGAGGGTTACAAAGCAGATTCTGTTTCCGTTTACCAGGTAGCTTAGAATTACAAAGTATTTTCCCGTTTAAGAAGAATTTCAGGGTTTACAGGGGAGTTCCCAGTCTATACGGCGTTTTAGGGGTTACAAAACCTTTTCTAGCCTGGAGGCCTTTCAGGGGTTACAAAGTGCTGTATTTGATCAATTATAAGATGCGCTTTTGCCCCTACAGTCTGTCATCACTATGCGTCTTTTTTTTTTGTTTTGTTTTGTTTATTTTATTTTTTATTTTTTAAAATTTACATCCAAGTTAGTTAGCATATAGTATGACAATGATTTCAGGAGTAGATTTCTTGGTGCCCTTACCCATTTAGCTCATCCCCCCTCCCATCCCCCCTCCTGTAACTCTCAGTTTGTTCTCCATATTTATGGGTCTCTTGTTTTGTCCCCCCACCCCGTTTTTACATTATCTTTGTCTCATGTCATCACTGTGTGTCTTACAAAGAATGATGTCTTTGAGTGTTTTTTTTAAATAATGTATTTCAAGCCTCATAAACATGTCAATTTGCAAGGAGTTCTAGGGTCTACAAGTTAGTAAATTTCTTCATGATGCACACTTTCCTTTCATCTATTTATTAAAAATTTCTTCATGTTTATTTATTTTTGAGAGAGAGACAGACTGCAAGCCAGGGAGGGGCAGTGAGAGAGGGAGACACAGAATCTGAAGCAGGCTCCAGGCTCTGAGCTGTCAGCACCGAGCCCGACCCGGGGCTCAAACTCACAAACTGTGAGATCATGAGCTGAGCTGAAGCCGGTCGCTTAACCGACTGAGTCACCCAGGCGCCCCAAAGTTTATTTATTTTTGAGAAGCAGGGGAGAGAGAACAATTGAGTGGGGGGGGGAGCACAGAGAGAGGGTTCCAGGCTCCAAGCAGGTTCCAGGCTCCAAACTGTCAGCGTAGACTCCAATGTGGGGCTCGAACTCATGGACCACGAGAACATGACCTGAGCCAAAGTCAGATGCTTAACCGACTGAGCCCCCAGCCACCCCTCTCTCATTTTTTTTGAAGAGACTAAGCTTAGTTCCTTTTTCAAATTTAAGTTTTATTTTTTGATATCAAGTATTTACTGAAATTCTAGTTAGTTAACATGTATGGTAAAATTGGCTTCGGGAGTATAATTCGGTGATTCATAACACACATACAACATCCAGTGCTCATCCCAATAAATGCCCTCCTTAGTGCCCATCACCCATCTAGCCCACCCCCACCTACCTCCCTCTCTCAGCCCTCAGTTCGTTCTCTATCTTTGAGTCTCTTGTTTTTTGTTCCCTCCCCCCCCCCCCCCACCCCCTTTCCCCACGTTCATCTGTTTTGACATCTTTGAAGCCTGCGTGTTTTTTAACCATCAGCTGTGTCTTTGAACTGCATCAAAGACACATCTGCAAAGACACTTTCTCCAAATAAGTTCCTGTCCACGGCTTCCAGGGTTTGGGACACGGACACGACTTTTTGGGGACCACCAAAAAGGGGTCTGTTGGGGACCACAGAACCCTGGTGGTTTTGGGGCCCGTGTGCATACCTTACTCTGGAATCTTGAGTCTGATTCTATGGTTGAAGTCCTGGAAGCTTCTGACGCAGCAGCTCTCAGACTGGAGCATGCATCAGACCCACGGGGCAGGCTCCCGAGGTTGCAGATTCCCAGTCAGCAGGCCTCTCCAGCTCCCAGTGCTGCTGACGCTGAGGCCTCTGGCCCCACAGGTGCGGACGAAGGATGTGCTCTTTGAGAGCATCAGCCATCTGATCGACTACCACCTGCAGAATGGGCAACCCATCGTGGCGGCCGAAAGCGAGCTGCATCTGCGTGGCGTGGTCAAACGCGAGCCCTGAGCCAGGTGCGCAGTGGGCCCCACGGATCCCAGCTTCACCCATTCGCCAGCTTTTCTCTCATTTTAGAAACTGAGAAAATTCACGAAGCACACAGTTCACCCATTTAAAGTGTGCAACTCAGTGTTTTGTTTTGTTTTGTTTTTTAGCATGTTTAGAGATGTGCAACCATCCTCTACCTAATTCCAGAACATTCTACCACCCCAAAAGGTACCCTGTCACCATCACCCCTCCCCCAGTCCCCGGCCCCCACGAGCCCCCTTCCCATCCGTGGATGAGCCTGTTCTGGACGTTTCACACACGTGGACTCACACTCCGTGTGGCCTCTCGTGTCTGGTTCCCTCCCAGAGCGTCGTGTGTTCGGGGTGCGCCCACGGGCAGCAGGTGTGGATGTCTCGGTTCGGCTTGCAGCCGAGGGACGTGCGCTTGCGCGGGGGATGCGGTCATCTGTGGACGTGCGCGTGCGCGGTGGGCACGTGTTTATCCACTCACTGTCAGTGGACATTTGGGTGTTTCCACTTTTTGGCTATCACGACGAAGACCACTCAGAACACATACGTCCAGGTTTTTGCGTGGACTATGTTCGTGGCTCTTGGGCATATACCCAGGAGTGGAATTGCTGAGTTGCTATGGTAACTCCGTGTTTAATTAAACACGGGGGGGGGGGGCACTATTCTGGAGGAGGGGCTAGCGTAGCCTGGGTCCGATGGGTGTTTCAGGAGAGGTGCGCGAGATGAAAAGGTGCACCCTTGGGCTTTTGCTTTTGGTGTTGGGGAGGGACAGGCAGGTCTGGGTCTGGGTGGTTCCAGGACCTTTTGGTGAGAGACTGGGGCCTCTGGGGGAGGTGGGGGGTGGTTTAGGCAGGACATGCGCGTGAGCTGCGGGTGCAGGGGGTGGTGGTGGCATGAACTGTCTTGGGGAGGAGGGAGAGGCAGGACCTGGGATTTGGAAGCCAGGAGCTGGGGGCCCAGCTGGGGAGGGAGGGGCCGCAAAGGAAGAGGGTTGTGGAATTTCCCCAAGGGCTCAGCAGAGAGGAGCTTCTGGCCAGGTTGGGCTGCTCTCCTGTCCCCAAGACAACGGTCCCCTTCCCGCCTCCTCCCCCACCCAGGCCTCAGGCTGCAGTCATAGAAGGGGTTTCCAGTCTAGGGAAGGGCTTCTGGGGCTGGGAGTGGGCCCATGGGACACCTGAAAGGATCAGCAGGTGGGGGGCTGTGTGTTTGCTTCCCTTCCCCCAAGGTGTTTGGATCCGAGAAACAATGCTGATGGCAGTAATAATAGCTATGCTCCCACCTCCCGAAACTCCACAGGCTTCCCCCGTGGTTCTGAACTGGCACTGTCATTAGCATTGTCGTTTTGCAGAAGAAATAGCACAGGGAGGTTAGAGCACTACCCTAGGTCACACTGTAAGAACGTGGGGAGCTTCACCCCGGTCCCTCAGCCTGGAGGCCCTCACTGGGCCCTGTCACTGAGGTTCAGGGTCCTGGACGCCGGAACCTGGGTCTCTGGTTGCCGTCTCAGCTGACCCTTGACCTCTCCTTCTCTTTCTTCCCCAGGTGATGGTTCTCAGCTCCCAGCTCCTGTCCTGCTCCGCAGATGCCCCTGTTGTGGCCTTACGGGCTCCTCAGCCTCTCCCTCCGGACCCTGGTCAGGCTGGAACCGCCACTGTCTCTCCTTCCCCTGCATAGGCCTCTCTCCAGCGTCCCTGGGCGGGGTCAACAAGGCCAAGAAATGGGGGCCCACGACCCCTTTATCCTGCTGACGCCCTGCCTGCCTCCACCCTCTGCCTGGAGTGAGGGTGTCCATACCAAAGACAGAACCTTTTCTCACCTCTAAAGAAAATACATTAAAGACAAGCAGTCCTCCATCTCCAAGCCCTGGCCAGGGCCTTCGATGGGTTAAGGAGGCCCACCTCTTTTCCCGGATGGACTTCAGCTTCTCTCCCTGGAAAGAGGGATTCCTGTCCTTGACTGGTTCAGTTTTTCCACCTGAAAAATCAGTGCACAGTTGTCTTTTATGGGGAAGAATTGAGATGCTTTGGGTCCTCAGGCCGGGGCACCTGCTGATGTTGAAGGGGGCGAGTAGTCTTGGGGCCTAGCTGGGATGG
Organism: Panthera uncia; assembly: GCF_023721935.1. Classification (NCBI taxonomy): domain Eukaryota; kingdom Metazoa; phylum Chordata; class Mammalia; order Carnivora; family Felidae; genus Panthera; species Panthera uncia. Next base: position 50,335 of record NC_064816.1, on the reverse strand, counting down.
GGGGCATCCAGGCAAGGCCAGCACAACCGGCTCGGCGGGGGGAGCGGTGGGTGGTTGTGGGACTCTGCCCTCCCGGCTGCCAACCTGCATGGACATTTGGGATCTGCTGGTAACACGACCATGAGGAAACGAACCCACCTGCACATTGAGAGGCCCTCTGGCTGGAAGGCTGAGGCCAGTGTCCCAGGGGCAGAGCCAAGGCCCACGGTGTGGCCTTTCGGGGCTGGAGGATGTGGGGACTGGAGGGGGGGGATGGGGAAGAGGGCGTTGGGCCTGTGGGGCAGTGGTCTGCTGTCCCAGAACCCCCGGCATCTCCCTCACACCTGTTTTTACCCCGAGATAAAGCCTCCCCAACACCCCCGTCTTCCCCTTGGAAACATCTGTATTTCCTGAATGCTGCAAACCTCTTTCAAGATGCCCCTGCATGTCTGGCAAAAAGTTCTTTTCCCTCCAAACTGCTCCTGACTTCCCCCCGAATGTGGCCTGACTTCTCTCAGACCACCCCTGTCACCGGCAGAGCCCCTGCACACAGCTGTTGCTCTGCAGACCTTGCCTCACATGATTTCTGGGCTCTCCTTCCCAGAGACCACCATCTCTCCAGGAACCCCTCCTCTGGCCCTCCTGGAGAGGCCTCCCTGCCAGGGCCACACCCCTGCCCAGGGTCTGGATCTCTGGGGAGACTGAGAGATCCGATGGGATTTCTCTGCAGTCAGCAGGCCACACCCCCTGCCCTGGGGGAGCCTGGTGAGGGTGAGGGGAGCAGCCCACACTCTGCTCTGTCTGTAACCAGGGGGAAAAGCCGTCAAAAAACAGCCCGAGGAGACTGACGCCGTGCCTCTTACTTTGGAGACACGGAGGCAGAGAGCCACCAGTGTGTGCACCCAACCCACGTCCACCCATCGATCCAGCCATCTATTAGGCGTTCTGTTCACTGGCCATCCACCCCTCCCCCCCATCCTGATACCCTTTAGTAAGCCTGCATTCGCCTCTTACCTGCCTGGACCTCTGGTGGATTAACAAGGGTGCAGCAGGACCGAGACTGGTCCTTGTGGTCTGTCCTTGTGGGGTTAACAGCCAAGTGACATTAATCAGCAAATCACTGCTAAGCGTGTAATGACAACAGTGAAAAGGAAAGAGTCCTGAACTTAGTGATCTGTGGGAATGACACAGGGGCTGCGATCTGGAGGATGAGAGCCCCAGATGAGGAGGACAGAGTTCTAGGCAGAAGGAATGGCACGTGCAAAGGCCCTGTGGTGTGTGTGGCTCCCAGCACATTTAGGGACCAGAAGGATGACCTGTGTGTGACTACAGGTGGAGCGGAGGACACAGCTTGTTCGAGGCCTCACCGCCGGGGGGTAGCAGAGCTGGGGTTCGCACCCCATCACCTCCTCGTCCTGCTCTCTGCGCTGGAAAAGCCAGGTCTGGGGTGCACACACAGCGACGGGAGCTGTGAGCCTAGCTTCAGCTGGGTCCCCCGCACTTGTCTCTTGCGCCATTCTACCTTCAATTATTCAACAGATGCTCCTTGCGCCAGCCTCACCCTCAGGGAGTCTTGGGGTGGGAGGCAGCCACCGTGTCAACTCAGACTGGTTGCTTCCCTTCCCTGAACTGCGTGCCCTGTGGAATTGGGCTGCCCCCTGTGCCTCAGTTTCCTTACCTGGAAACTGGGCGTGGTGGCCCTCCCCCACAGAGAGTTAACCTCTGCCTTGTTGGGTCGGGGTCTCTTCTGGGAGCTTGCAGACAGGCCTTCCTTTTCCAGGGGAGGAGACAGAGCTCAGAGGAGCAGCTGTTGCCACAGCTGTGTGGGTACAAAGTGGCCCTCTGGACTGGAGCTTCCTTCTTTGAGGCCCCTCCCTGTGCTTCTCCCAAGACCTGTCTGCGGTGGCTGTGGGGGGCGGCCTATGACTCAGGCTAGCTCCTGGGAAGCACCGTGTCCCTCCTCCTTCCCATGAGGCTAGCTCCCTGGGGGGTGGGAGTGGAAGACCAAGGCCATCCATCATGCAGTGGCATGACTCAGGTCAGGGGTGGGGGTGCTGGCCAATATCGCCTGGTCCCCCTCCCCAGCTTGGACTGGAAGGCTGCACCTCCCCATTTCTGATCCCAGGAAGGCTGCAACTTGGGGTGTGAGGGAGTCCCGGGGGGTCTGCCACGCCGGTCAGCCACAGGGCTCTGCAGAGGAGGTAGGTTTTGTCGGCTGGGAGAGGTTCTTCTGTACGGACCGCAAGCCTCACTAACCAGCAGGAAGGGCCAGCCTCCCGGCCCCCGCCCCTCCCAAGGCAGGTGTTTGGGACCTGTCCCCAGGTACCTTTTCTGTCTGGGGCTCAGTTTCCCCAGCCCCCAAAGGTGATGGGGTGCAGGCACAGGGGTGTGGCTTCGGCTGAGCTAGCAGTGGTGGGGTTCAGGTTCTGGGGTTCCCTTCGAGGCCCGGCCAGGCCTCCCACAGCTGAGCCCCTTTTCTCACCAGGAGCAACATCCAAGAAGTGAAGGCTGGCGCTCACATCAGTGCTCTAGGCCCTGTTGTGAGCACCTTGCCTGTCAGCACCTGTTTGTCCTTGCTCTGTGGCTGTGGTGCAGGGACAGCTGTTATGCTGGTGGACAGCCGAAGAGATAGAGGCAGAAGTGTTGGCCTCGGGATTCAAACCCCAGATGAGCATCCCCGGTTGCTTAGCACAGGAACCGGCACAGAATAAACTCATTGCCTCCTCCCTCAACCCAACTGGGAGTAGGCCTGCCCCAGCTGGGTAGGGGTGAGGGCGGAGTGAAGCCCCCAGCACGCAGCGTGGCTTGTCGTCAGGAGACCTGAGATGGTCACTCCACCTTAGTGGGCACCACTGTCCCTGTCTGTGCAATGGAGAGAGGCGGCCCGTGGCCTCTGAGGTCCTCCCTCCTGCCTGCTGCTTCCAGGAGTCATCCCTCTTACTGTGGTGCTAGTTCATCCATTCGTCTGCCAGGTGGTTATTAAAGACCCCAGTGTCTTGGGGACCAGGCAGGGACAAGGCTGCCACACCCCTTCCTCCCAGCGGTTCCAGGCTGGCAGGGGCAACGGATGTCAAACAAGTATGCGCTCCAGGGCATTCTTCATGGTAGCTCAAGTTGCGGTTCAGTGGGCTCTGCCAGGCCGTGATGCTGGCCCAGCCCAGGCTGGCAGGCAGGGCAGGCTTCCTGGAGGCAGTGGTGAAATGATGCATTCATTGGCATCTGCCTCCCCTGTCAGACCCTGTGGTCATGCCAGTGTTGCCCACAGCACAAAGAGGGGCCTTAATATTTGCTGAGAGAGAGCAAAGCTGAGACAGACCTTGGGGGGGGGGGGGAGTCATGGACCCTGCTGAGCCTTGCTTTTCTCATCTGGACAATGGAACTCCAAAGCCCACCTCACTCCAAGGTCAGGTGGAGGCATTGGAGGGGCAGGAGTTCTGTCCGGCTCCCACCTGCCCCCCTGCACACCCTTCTGCTGTTGAACCAGTGGTCACTCCAGACCAGCCCCAGCCGAAGCTGGGGCCACGATGGGGCTTGGGGACATTCTTGGAACACAGGAGCCTCTGGGACAATCGTAATTTAATAAAGCCCAGGCTTTGGGTCAGTCCTGGCCATACATTATCGTGCTGTCTCCTCACGCAAGACGGGTAGGCCTTAGGTTTCAGAAGGGGGCGTCGAGGCTGGGAGGGAGGGCCAGGAATGAGGAAGCAGAGGTTGAGGGGAGCAGATCACAAGTCAGGAGGGGCTGGGATCCAGCAGACCTTGTGTGCTCAGGAGCTGCCAGGCCTGGGGCCCTGTCCTGGTCTCACCCCTCCTCTGTCTCTCTGTCTGTGAACAGCATGTCGGTGCTGTCCCCTCTTCCCTTGGGTCACAGTTTCCTGTTATGCGTGTGTCACAGGAACCACCGAACCCTTAACATTTCATCGGTGTCTGTCTTCTGGCATCCCTCGCACTGGGACGCGTCAGAAAGCTGGACGTTGTGTCCATGCATCACAGTCGCGTCCTCAGCACCCAGACTGCTGCCCGCCCGGCGTCCACCAGCTGCTCAATAAACATTTGTTCTCGAAATGAAGGCCGCTTCTTGCACGGCAGCAAGGTGCGGACGCCCGCCCGTTTACTGGAGAGGAGCGCGTCTCAGCGGCCATGTCCTTATTTCCGGAAGGAAACCCTCACTTCCCCTGCACAGACCCACCGGGTTCTGGTGAATCCTTGGGGGCCGGCGGGGACACCTTCAGCCGCACTTTTTTTTTTGAATGTTTATTCATTTTTGGAGAGAGACAGAGAGCACGAGTTGGGGAGGGGCAGAGAGCGAGAGGGAGACACAGAATCCGAAGCAGGCTCCAGGTCCCGAGCGGTCAGCCCAGAGCCCGACGCGGGGCTCGAACCCACCAACCGTGAGATCATGACCCGAGCGGAAGTGGGAGGCTCAACCGACTGGGCCCCCCCAGGCGCCCCAATTGTTGCCATTACTGTACTCATCGCATGAGACGGGAAGGGCCTGTCTCTGGAGCCCCGGCCCACCGCAGATGCGGGTCTGTGCCCCGCCCAGGTGAGCTGAGGCAGGGGCTTGGGGCCTCCGGGGGCCCTACAGCGCGGATCCGCAGGCACAAGAGCTACGACTGGCCTTCGACGAGGCGCAACCACCTGCTTGCCTCCCATCGACCCCCACCAGGCCCCTGGGGCCTGGGCTTGGGGGCGGGGCGGGGCGGGGGCCCCTGGGGCCTGGGGGCGGGGCGGGGCGGGGCGGGGCGGGGGCTGTGGTGCGGCTGTACTAGGAGGAATACGGCGGCGCGGCGGCCGGGCTGGGCGGTTTCCCGCCGCCGCCTCCGGTGAATGAGTCCCTGCTGCGCTGCCGCCGCCGCCCGAGCTGGAGCTGCGACCGCGTCCCCCCGCGGGCCCCGACCCCTTCGCGCTGCGACCCCGGCGTGCCCGCGGGACAGCCTCCAGCCTCGGGTCACCACCCCGGGGCAGGTGAGTGTGGGGACCCCGCCACGGTCCGCGGGGGTCTGCTAGGACCCCCGCCCCCACCCCAAGCTGAGTCTGGCGGGGGGGGGGGGCGGGGAGACACGCGGGAGGGGTCAGCTCGCTGCGCCTTCAGTCCTCCGACTGACCTCCTCTCCCTGCCCAGACCCTGGTGCCTGGACCCTCAGTCCTGGGCAAAGCCACAGGTGGGTGGGAGCTTGGCGGGGGGTGGGAGGGGGGACGGGGGGGGGGGGCGGAGCGGGGACATCCTGGGGATCCGCGCATACCAGGGGTGCCTTCCCTTTGGACTGAGCACAGACCCTTTAGCAAGCGCTTTGAGATCCTCAAGACGGGGTGGGGGCGGGAGAGGGGTCGCTGTCCCCTGGGAGCTTCCCAAGAGTCGAACGTCGCCCCCACCTCCCTAGCTTCGCCTTGGTTCTGGGAAGTTAAGCTCGATCTCCCTGGGGAGGGAGGACGGGGGAGAGGTGATGCGCTCTGAGTGATCCTGCGCAACCCCCCTTGGCCGGGACCTGCCCCTGTGGCTCCCCTACACAGGCGTCGGGAGCCCCTGTTCCCTTCTCCCAGGGCCTGGGATGCAGCTCCTGACCCCACTTGTCCTCTCAGACTCTGCAGAGCTCTTCCTGGCCTCCCCTCTGCCTGCCCCCATGAAGAAAACCAACGTGTGGTTCCTGGAGCGTCTCCGGGGGTCCGGAGAAAATGCCAGCCCTGGGAGTGAGGCAGGGGACAGGGGATCCAAGGGACCCCTGTACAGCAATGTGCTCACACCCGACAAGATCCCTGACTTCTTCATACCCCCCAAGCTGCCCGCTGGCCCCACAGATCCCGAGGCTCAGGCAGAGCTGGGCCCCGCCACCTCTGATCAGAACCTGGCCTCGGGGACACCCCGCCGAGCCCCCCGGAGTCCCCGGCTGTCTGCCAAGCTGCCGGCTGAGAGCAAGAGCCTGCTGAAGGCAGCCACCCGGCACGTGATCCAGATTGAGAGTGCGGAGGACTGGCCAGCGGAGGAGGCTGCCACCAACGCAGACCCCCAGGCCCAGGGCGCCATGTCCCTGCCCTCCGTGCCCAAAGCCCAGACGTCCTATGGCTTTGCCACACTGGCAGAGAGCCCCCACACGCGGCGCAAGGAGTCCCTGTTCCACAGCGAGCATGGAGCCCTGGCTCAGGTGGGGTCCCCAGGTGCCGGGCGCCGTCGGGGGGCCCCCAAGGCCAATGGGGGAGATGGGGTGCCCAGGGAGGCTGGTGGGGCCCTCATGAGCCCCAGTCGCTACTTCAGCGGTGGGGAGAGTGATACTGGGTCCTCGGCCGAGTCCTCCCCATTCGGGTCCCCTCTGCTCTCTCGCTCTGTGTCACTGCTGAAAGGCTTTGCCCAGGACAGCCAGGCCAAAGTGAGCCAGCTCAAGCACTCGGCGGGCCGCCACGGCTCTCTGTCTGCTGAGGACAGTGCACCAGACGCCAGCCCCGGGGCTCGGCGCCGTTTGACCCGCAGGGCCACCCCGGAGCCGGGCCCTGAGACTGGCCAGGCACCCCGGGTGGAGCACGCCGTCCGGATGGGCCCTCGGGGCAGCGTCAGGCTGCTGGCAGAGTATGAGGCGGCCCAGGCCCGCTTGCGGGTGCGCCTGCTGGCTGCCGAGGGCCTCTATGACCGCCTGTGTGACGCCCGGAGCATCAACTGCTGTGTGGGCCTGTGCCTGGTCCCCGGCAAGCTGCAGAAGCAGCGCAGCACCATCATCAAGAACAGCCGCCACCCCGTCTTCAACGAGGACTTCTTTTTCGACGGCCTGGGGCCGGCCAGTGTCCGGAAGCTGGCCCTCCGGATCAAGGTGGTCAACAAGGGTGGCAGCCTCAAGCGGGACACGCTGCTCGGGGAGAAGGAGCTGCCCCTGGCCTCCCTGCTGCCTTTCCTGTAAAGGCCCCTCCCTGCCTCCCTGCGGAGGGTAGGATGCGGGGGAAGACCCCACCCCACCCCACCCAGGTCCCCATGGGCAGGAGGCCGCTTGGCCAGGCCGGCGGGGGGCGGGGGCTGGGGTGCGGCGTGTTCAAGCTCAGACCGGGGCTGCAGTCGATGCCGGGGGTGGCCAGGATACTATTTTTCACGGATTCATTTTTTTTTTGGAAGAGGAAGAGAGGGGGCTGCCAGCAAAGAGAAAGGGACACTTGGCAGGGCTGAGCGTCCCCCCTCCCGACCCCCCATGCCCCAAGTTCTGCGCGGCCTTACCCCTTCAAGAGTTCTGGAAAGGGGTTCTCAGGGTGGGGTGTGGGGGGCCGGAACCTGTTCCTGGAGGCAGCTGGTGTGGATCACAGGCCTAGAGGTGACCAGTCCTGAGGCTGAGGCCCATCTTTCCCTTGGTCGTATGGGAGTTCTCCTGGCCCGGCCCACGAGACACCCCGTCCCCCGCCAGAGAGCAGTAGCAGGCCTGGGATCTGCCAACAGCACCCACAGGGCCCCAGAGGCAGAGCCCGCCGGGGAGCAGGGTGCCACGTCTGGTCTGAGAGCCACGACCTGGCAAAAGACAGGCAGAGGAGGGGGCCCGGATGCAGAGGAAGCCCCAGGAGGGCTGGTGGAAAGCAGACAGCTCTCCTGTGTGCTGTCTTCCTCCAGCACCTTCCCTGGCCCGACTCACCTCACCTGAGACCCTGCTGGGACATCCGGAGCCTGCTTCCCCAGGAGGGGCTGCTCAGAACAGACCCAGACAGCAGCCTCCCGGCCCCCCCGACCCCCTCCTCCCTGCCCCTCTGGGGCTGGGAGCTGCCACCCTGCCAGCCTCCTGCACAGCGCCCTTGGCAGCTGGACACCCGGGACTGATGGCTGGATTTTACTCCACGTGGTAAATGATTGTGGTTAGTGTGGGTGGGACGGAGGGATGAAGCTGGCAGGCCAGGAGTACCCTGCTTGTGCCCCTTCATGCCGCTAGGCCGCTGCATGGATTTAAGTGTTGTGTCAGTACGTGGGTCCTTGAATGATGTCTGCAGACAGTTTCCGGCCTAACAGGACAGAAACAGTATGGTTTGAAGCAGGGGCCTCTCCTAGCCCACCTGGTGGGCACCCTTGGACCAGGGCAGACCAGGATGGGGGCACCCCTCCCCATCCAAACACTGTCTCTCCTAAGTAGGTTCCCAAATCCCACTGGGGAAGGGACGGAGGACCCTTCCCCCATAGCCTGGGAAAGCACTTGGTCCCCTTTGCACTTTGGGGAGAATTTGGGGCCCTTGGAGCTGAGGTCCCTTGCTGTGCCCCCCTTGCCCCTACCTCTGTCCTAGGCCTGCTCCTTCATGCTCCCTGCTGCTAGTGTCAGAGGGGCTCCCCTTTACTCTGGAACCTGGGGACCACCCAGCACCAGGCTTGTGGGCTGGAACAGGCAGACAGAGGACCCTGCATTGAGTCAGATGCTTGGGGCTTCCACTGTCTCCCTTCCCTCTGACCCCGACCTCTCATCCCTGCTTTCCGTCTGGGGGGGGGGGTGTTTTATACACCCCTGCACTATTCGATATCTTTGTGTTCTGTGTCGACTGTGGGTAAATCTTCAAGACACCCTCCCCCAAGTGTGTTTGTTTATAAATGCTGTTTTTAGTGCAATAAAGGTGTTTCGGGAGTGCGGGGGTGGAGATCTGCTTGTTTAGTAACGAGAGGAATTTTGCCTTGAGTTCCAGGGAGGGTCGGTAGAGTTTTCTCAGCCCTTTGGATCCTCTGGGACTGTCTCCTGCTTGTGGGGGAGGCGGGAATGCCAGACTGCCACAGAGCAATGGCCCTGGGGACCCCCGGGCCCTCTCACAGTCACAGCAGGTCAGTGAGCATTGTCCTGTTTTCGTCCCCCATCTGCACACATGACATCCCACCTCACAGGCCAGGCTGGGGACCTTCAGTAAGCTGCCTGTGGCAGCCCAGCTAATGAGAGCCAGGACGGAAACCCACTGTGGCCACCAGAAGGGTGCTCGGGCCTGCCACTTCCAGGCTATGGAGCAAACTGGACTGAGGTGTCATCACCGATAAGGACCCCCTCAGATGCCATGAGCTGCCAAGGCAGGAATGCCCCCGCTGACACAGCCCTCACTCTCAAGCCCTAGGCCTTGAGGTCAGACAGGAATAGAAAGCCAGCATTTCGGCCAGGAGGCCACCCCCACCCTTGTCATGCCACTTGGAGATGCCCCGGGCCAGGGCGGCAGGAACAGCCTGGGCTGTAGGCCATTCACATCGATGCTGTGTCCTCAGCCTCGAATCCACTTTCAGGCTTCAGCTGAGATGGTGCCTCCTCCAGGAAGCCTTCCCGGTCCTCTTGGCTGGGAAGGGGGGCTTTTCTCAGTATGTCCCACGTCCGACCTCGGCTCACATGCTGCCTGGGGTCCTGTCTGTCTCCGACTCCAGGGTCGGGACAGGTTCATCTCGGTGAGTGGTGTCTTCAGGTCCAAAACCATGCTGGGCTCCCAAGAGGTGCCTGACCGGCGACTGATGAATAATTGGAAAGCCACAGCTTGACCCCCACGTCTGTGCTCCTGCAGGGTAGCTGGGGAACAGGGAAGCCGGCAGTGAAGGGGCACCCGCCCTTCACCCCGGCTTGGCTCTCACCAAGGAGCTGAGTTGGCACGAGATGTGGAGAACCCTTGTCCCGTCAAGGCGTGATGGGAGGTGGCATCCATGACCTGGGGGACGTGTGGGGGCTCCTGTCACAGAATGCCGGGGGTTGGAGGTGGGGCATCACGAGGAGGAGAGCAGGTCAGTCTCGGGGAGTGTGGGAGCTCGGCTGACGTGGGCTCCGTTTACTCCAGACTTGCTCCGTCTGATGTGGGGGCGGGGGGACCAGTCCAGAGAATGGAAGCAGGTCAGCTGCATTTCCAGTGACCTGCTCAACAAGGGTGTGCTTCCTCCTCAACACCAGTTCTGGGACAGAGTCACTGCCTGCAGTCGAGGGGGCACGGCTGAGCCCTGGGGGTGCTTCCCTGCCACCCCTTCCTCCACAAAGCCTGTGTGGGGCCTGCCCACCCCCACCTGGCACAGCCAGTGTCCTTGCAGAACTGGTGGGACTGAGCGGCCCCACCAGACCCTGTGGGCTGTGGGGACAGCAAACACATCTGAGTGTTCAGTCTTTCTGCCTGAAGGGGGCGTTAGCTGAGCTCCGGGGGTATGCTGGGAACAAGGCCACCACATCCCAGCCGGGAAGCTGCATGTCGCAGACCAGAGGCGAGGATCCGTGTGTGGCCCTACTGTGTGCAGCTCCTGCGCCCTGGGTGCCTGCCATTGTCTGCTGGTCTCTTCCTCTGGCACCCACTTCACAGCAGAGAAACGAGAGCGCAGGGAGCCCAGGAAGGAGCTGGCCTTGAACCCATGTGCAGTAGGACGGGGGCGTGGCCAAGGGCTGGATTGGATCCCCCCCCCCCCCCCGACTACTGGCTCAGAGCTGGGGTCCACTAGGATCCCCCCACCCCCACCCCGCCCCAACACCAGAGCTGGTTTCCTCTGGGATTCTTGAGCAGATTGTGAGTGCCCTGTGCCCCAGTTCAGGGCCCTGTCTCCTGGTCTGAACCGAGGCCTGGCTCCTTTCTCTCCTCTTACCCTCATGGGGCCTGGACTGTCAGGCCCACCACGAAGCCACCAGGAGCCTTTGTGTGGAGCTGGGGTCCTGAGCAGCCTTCCACCTGCTGACAGCCCGCCAGATGAGCCGCACTAATGAGGCCTGGTCCGGCACGGTTGGTCCCAGGATGTGTTGCCAGGGCAACCGGGCGCCTTCTTGCCTCTTCCCCACTAGCCACTCATTGCCGGCAGCCTGTGTGCTGTGTGTGTGTGTGCGTGCGCAGGTGTGTGCTGTGCGTGTGTGCATGGGCGTCTGTGCACATGTTCACTCTGTGGGCGTGTTAGTGTGGCAACATGCCTGCTCTGTGCAGGGGTAAGCGCAGGAGCGCGTGTGTGTTAGAACGTGTGCACCTGCTGCCCTCGCACCTGCACGGGCTGTGTGTGTGCTTCTCTGTGCTCGCGCCGTGTGCACGTGTCACCATGTAGTGTGCGTGTGCTGTGGCTGCCCCGTGCCTCACGACACTCAAGGGGACGTGCCCAAATGGGACCAGCAGCTCAACAAGGCCCCTGCCTCCTGTCCCCGTGCTGGCTCCTCGCTGGGAACACCCTCGCCATGTGCTCTCACTCTGCGTTTAGGTATCAAGCCGCCTTCTCCTTCTCAGGGTGGCCGGCCCCCCGGTGAGGTCAGATCCCCCTTCATGACCCTGGTTGTGTCACGCACCGCCTGTGATAGCAAGTTGATAGGAATGGCCTGTTGTTTGCGCCCAGCGCTCAGCCCTGGGTGCAAGCCGCAGGGCAGGGGGAGGCATGAGTCTTTTGTGCCTCCAGCCTGGCTGCTACACTGAGTGCCCCTACACCCAGGAGAGCCATGGACATCCAGGGCCACCACTAGCAGTGGGAAAATCACAAAATGGTGCCCCTTTGTCTGACCCGAGCCGGTACCATTGACAACAGAGCCCAGAGATGAGGAGTCAGATGCCTGGTGACCTTGTGGGCACCTGGATCTGACTGTGCCTGAAGTCCATAACTGCACACCATTGCAGTTCAGAGGGCCAGTAAAGTTCCTTCTCTGTGTAAGCCAGCTTGATAATATTTGTTTGTTTGTTTGTTGTTTTTCCATTTGTAGTCAAAGAACACTGATAGGCCAAGTCTTCAGTCTGGTGAAGTAGAAACAGCCCTGACCTAGGCAGGCAGCCCCGGAAGGCCTGGGAGCTGCACGTCCCACTGCGTTGGGGAAGGTGGCACTAACCAAGGAGGGCTTTGCAGAAGGGGCAGAATCTGAGACAGGGAAGGGCACTGGGGCAGCAGGGACCTTCCAAAGGTGGAGGGAAGGGGCCTGGGGATGGGGCCCACCATGGGTCTGCATCCCACCCCAGTCTGCCCTCTGCCTTCATCTGCTACCCCTGCTCCCAAACCTTCCATGGCTCCTCATGGCCCCATATCCTGGCCTTGGAGACCCACCCTGTGGCCAGGCCCCCAGTGTCTGTGAACCTGTTCTCTGCCTGTGCTGTACTTTTCTGGGCCTGGAGATCCGAACCCTAATCAGGGAGGAGCTTAAGGGCAGCGCTCCACGCTGGAATTCAAGCCCCGGATTTTTCCATGGCGCGGCCTCCAGCGAGTCCCGGGGCATGTCTGGGTCTCCGATGCTTGGGCTGCGATGAGGCCCAGGCGCCTTTGTGGGCAGAGCTCGACGCACAGTCGCGTTCTGCAGAAGCAGGCACAGTTTTGCGATGATAATTAATATAATCACATTAGGGTGATAATTGTAGGCTACCGCCAGACCCACTGTGGTCGGGCTCCCCCTTGGCCGCAGGGGCGGGACCTCGCTCCCCCGCCCCTGCTCTTCCCTCCAGCTGCCGGCACCCCCTCTCCGGTGTGGGATTCAATTAAGCTGTCCCCCCTCCCCCCCCCTCCCCGCTTCTCCGCGGCGGCGACGAGCGGCTACCACGGAGAAAAACGACTTCAATAAACAGGAACCTCGGGGAGGGAGCGGACTGCGTTTGCCCACCCCTGTCAAGCCAGCCTCCGCGGAGGGCCTGCTGGGGCCGCGCCCCACCTGTATGCTGGAGATGTTCCGCCCTCCAGGGTTGCGTGGACATGCAGACCGCGCAGGGCCCGTCGTTAAGCCCGCGGTGGGTGACAGGGATGGACTGCTGAACCCTTAGACTCTGCTGACCCGACTCACACAGGGGGAAACTGAGGCACAGGGCGGTAGGCCCAGCTGGCAGGTGTCAGGAAGGCGATTCCGCCAGCGCTGGGTGCAGACCCCAAGCCTTCAGCCTCAGCCAGGCTGCCTTCCCACACCCTCACAGCCTCCTTCTCAGGGAGGCGCCACCCCCTGCCTTCCAGGCCCTGCCTGGGCCTCTGGCCTGAGTCTGAATCAGGACAAGTCAGTCCCTTCTCGGTGGTTCAGCCTCCTCCTCGCACTCTGCGTCCTACCCCATGCTGTTGGCGGCTGGGGGAAGGTCCGATCTGGCACAGGTGTGCACCCAGAGCGGGCGCTGCTAGGGCCGCTGCCTGGCGGGGAATTTGAACTTGCCCGGAGGGCTCCGGGACACAGCCGATGCCTGTGGTTTAAAGCGGGGCCTTGGGTCCCCACATCCGCGGACCTGGAGGTGGAGTTCAGCCACAGGGGGCCACCTGCTGGGTCTGGCGGGGGGGGGGGGGGGGGGGGGATGTGGCAGGAGGCCAGCCTGGCTGTTCCCGCTGAACCGCGCCCCCCCCCCACGCTTCTCCCTTGGCCCTGTTCGCCCGCATAGGCTTTGCCCGCGTGTTCAGTGAGTTCTGTGATTCCCTTCCAGAGAGTCACCAAGCGTGAGGGGTTCTGGGGTTGCCTGGATTTGCAGTTGGTGTCATCTAGTCTTTCCAGCTGGGCTTCCTCCCGCACCGCCACGCCAGCCCCTTGCCCTCCCTGGGAGCTCATGTTGCCATGGTGACCACTCATGTCCCCTCCCCCACCCCTCCCCACTCCCTGCCAGCCCCTGACTGGCGCTTACCTTTACCTCCCTGGAGGGAGGACTCAATCCCTGAGTCCCCGGATGAGGCTACCCCTTTGGTCCCCATCCTTACTTTAGCTCCCCCAACCAAGCCACAGAGCCCCTTCTTTGTTCCTTGAAGTCAGGGAGGCCACTCACATCGTGGATGGCAGCCTGGCTCCCTGACCTGCCCAGAGGACCCTGGACAAAACCCTCTGCCCTGCCCTCAGTTTCCCCATGTGTAAAATAAAGTGCTAAACTAGCTTTTAGCTGGGGGGGGGGGGGGCAGTGGCAAAGTCAAACTTGCAAAACGTTCACAACATAAACCTCATCCAAATATGCAGTGACCACGTAACGTCATAGATTTATCTGAGTGCAAAGCTGCTTCAAAGGAGACTCAAATTTTACAAATTCCGAGTTCAAGGTAAAGCAAAACTAGTTAACGCCTTCCAGGGCAATAAAGTGTAGCCTTGGGGATAGAATTCTGTTTGCAGCTGTGAGTCTTCAGGTTAGCAATTAGCAACCAGCCCCACAAGCTGAAGTGTCAGAGTGAAAGAGAAAGCACCTTTCCCTGGGCGTCTGGTGGCCCTGCCTCCCCCCCCCCCTCCCCCCGCCCCCCCCCCCCCCCCCCCCCCACTCATTCTGTTCCAGCCAACACGGGCCTGCCTTCCGGTTGCTCCCCCAACAAGGCAGGTGTGGTTCAGTCCCAGGACTTTTGCACGTGCTGTGCCCTCTGCCTGCCTGGTGTGCTCTTCAGATCTCCCCAGGACTCTCACAGAGGAAAGGCCCTCCCTGGCCGTCCATCCAAAATGCCCCTCCCACTCCCTTTCCCCCTACTCTTCATTTGCTTTTAGCACTCTGGGTCGGCCAGGACTGCCTCCTTGCTGAATTTCGAGGCCTAGACCAGTGCTTGGCTCACAGTAGGTGCCCCACAAATGTTTGCGGAGCGAATGAGCCACGGAATGGCCATCAAGACTCTAAGATGCTGTGTTTTTCTGAGGAGTCAGCCGGAGGGGTGCAGGGCCAGGCCTCCTCCCACCTTCAGAGGCAGCAGCAGACCCCCATTCACACTCACACGCAGACTCTCTCCAGCTGACTGGGAAGGACCTTTTTACTGCGTGGTCAGCCGCCTCCAGTTCCTTAATTGCACGATAATAAGGGCAGGCCGAGGATTTGGGGGGCACACACAGCAGGTGTGTGGGTGCCTGCCTGGTCCGCGTGTCCCACCGCATGCCCGCCCTTGCACACTCGTACCTGCAGCCTTTGGGGTCCTTGGCTTGCATACACGTTCCTCCCGTCTCCGCCTCTATCCTCCTTGGCCTCCTCCTCTGTGTCCTCATTCCCTCTTCTTATAAGGACACCAGTCACTGGACTTAGGGCCACTCTACTTCAGTATGACCTTGTCTTATTTCGAGTTCATTTCCCAACTCCGTTTTCGAATAAGGTCTCATCCACAGGTTCTGGGAGTTGGGACGTGAACATGTTTGGGGGCCACACGGTCCAACCCACAACAGCTCTCTTGTCCTCAGCTGCCGGTTAATTCAGACTCTGGGCCTGTACAGCCAAGTCTCTTGATGGGGTCCAGCGCTCTGCACTTTGGGTATTGTTTTTCTCAACTTTTAATTTTGCTCTAATTTCAAATTTGCAGAAACTTTCAAGGTTAATACCAGAAACTCTCATAGACTCTGCACAGACTCACCAATTGGTTGCATTTAGTCCTGTCTGCTTTGTTGTGTTCGGTGTCTATATCTATCTATTATCTGTATGCATATGCTTATATTTAAATGTACTTTTCTGAGCCACTTAAGACTGGAAGTGTAATGCCCCTTCACCCATAACACATCACCGTATATTTTCTAAAAACCAGGATTCTCTTTTATAACCCACCGCGGTTATCACAATCGGGAACTTTCACATCAATACAGTACTCATATCTAACACACTGTCCGTATTCAAATGTCACCAGCTGCTCCAATGATGTCCCACTGGGGGGACTTGGTAATGAGCAGGTTGCCATGGCAACAGATTCTGGCAGCCGGGTCAGCAGGCAACAGCTCAGAGGAGCCTGGGCTGTGCCTCCTGGGGGGCAGCCTGGGGGAGGAGGGCCCAGAGGGGGCAGGAGAGCATCCCCTACTACTCTTGGAGATGGTCCTTGCCCTGGGTCAGGGTTAATGGAGCCTTGGGGACCACACAGAGTGAAGTTCCTCCTGGTCTTCTCAGATCGCTGGTGTGGAGGGGGTTTTGGGACTTGAACGTGTCTTTCCGGGGAGACACAATTCAAGCCGGTACAAGTAGAGCCCAAATTCCTGAGGCACAGGGTTTAGATATTAGCCAAGACATTGCTGGGCAAGGCAGTGCGTGTCGTGTCTTCTGTGGTGACCACCCCGTGTGGGGCACCTGCCCCAGAGCTGCCCCTGCCTTGCAAGCCCGCGTTGCTGCTGCGTGCACACCGTGCTGCCTCCTCTCATTCCAGCCTTTCACGCTCCTGGTCCCACAGCTGGTCGCCAGTCACCTGTCAGTCTCCTTGCTTGTGGACAGAGCCTAATGTTTGGGTGCCCCTCCCCATGGTGTGACTCAGGGAAGCCTGTTCTATGTGGTGCTGCCACAAATCTTCACTGGTGGTTCACTTCGTTGCTGGGGATTGGTTTACGCATGGGCGTGTAACCCCCTCCTGGCCAATGAGATGGGGGAGAGGTCTTGGAGGGGGGCAGCTTCTGGAAGCCGCTGCCGTCCTCTGCTTATACCCCTTCAGCAATGTGGGCCGATTCCTCATGCTGCCAGCTCTGGAGCTCTCTCTCTTTCACCTCCTGCTTTCACTTATCAAGACCCTTACGATTACATTGAGCCCACGAAGATAATCCGGGATGATCTCCCCACCTCAAGGTCAGCCGATCACAGCCCTAATTCCATCTGCAACCGTGATCCCCCTTGTCCACAGCATAATGTATTCACAGGTGCTGGGGATTTGGAGCGCATCTTTGGGGCTGTTGTTCAGCTGACCGTAGACGGTTTCCTTGCTGACCATGTGCCTTTGGCTATGGCAGCCTCATGATGAGATGTCCGGAGTAGCTGCAGCCATGCTAGTGCCCATTGAGGAAGAAAACAATGCAAAAAGTAGCAGAACCCAGAGGATCACAGAGCAGCAAAGCGGAGAGAAGTCCAGGAGATTCTGAGTAGGGAGGCTTGCTGGGAAGCGTCGGGAGCCATTTTGGGGGGGAGATAATATGTTGCCTCACTGCTTAAGCCCATTTGAGGCAGGATTTTCTGTTGTTGGCTGCTGAAGTCATCCACAGAGGAGAACCCCAGCCACCCCTTAAATGCCCTTGAAATAGAATCTCTAGCTGTGTGTGTGTGTGTGTGTGTGTGTACGCACGTGTGCAAGAGAGAGAGAGAGAGAGAGAGAGAGAGAGACACTACCTTTCCCAGACTCCCTTGCAACCAAGTGTAGCCATGTGACTAAGTTCCAGCCAATGGGATACGAACAAGAGTGGCAGCGTCTTTTCTGGGCCTGGACCCCCGCCCCCCCGCCCCGCCCCAGGTCCTACCATCTGTGGATGGGGCAAACGACCCAGGTGTGTTCACTCGGTGGGACCCTGCCCAGCTGTGTGAACACAGGGCGGTCTCACGGGCACCATTCTGAGCCTCACAGGCCAGACGCAAATGAACATGAATACCGAAGGATCCCATTGATAAAGAAAAGTCACGTATGAGGACAGAAGGCAGGACAGTGGTTATTCCCGTGGAGGAGGGAGAGGGGGTGGAGGGTCTGGGGGTCTGCTGTGAAATCCGCCAAGCTCTGTATTAGGACAGATGCTATCCAGCCCTGAAAGTAAAGTGCAGGACCCAGGGCAGGGGGCACAGCCTCCCCTCCCCCTCTTTCTTGAGCTGCAATGCACAGACCCCGACTTGTGAGAGAGAAAAGATCCCTCCATTTCAATAAGCCATAGACCTGCTGGGTCTTTGTCGCAGCCATGAAGCTATGTTTCATCTGTGACGACAGACAGGCTGTCCTCACTGGGGTCAGAGATGTCAAAGCCACGACAACTGTCTTCCTCGGGGTCAAAGCTTCTTAAACATGAGTGAAGGATGCTTTTCTATTTCGGATGAGAGCAGACAGCATGAACTTCACCCTGCTGGTCAGACTCCCTGCAGCAGGCCTCACCCACGTGTCAGTCCTGACATGGGGGCTGTCCTGCCCCAGGGGCCACGGGGCCCTGTCTGGGGTCACATCTGGGGCTCTCCTGGCACCAGGTAGGTGGGGCCAGGGCCAGGAATGCTGGGGAAACCCTGTTTTGTAAAACGTGCAGCAGGCTGGGAGGCCCTAGGCCGCCTCCTCCAGGGCCTTTCAGACCAGCAAATCCCAGCCGACCCCAATCTCCGATCCTGCAGGCACCACCTCGGTGGGGGGTAGGTGGGTAGGGCTCATGGGCTACCTTCCCCAGGACCCCTAGTGCGGACTCACTGCCTGATCACTTACCCCTCCCATTTGGGGAGGTCTTAATTTAGTCTTAGGTGAGGGTGGGGTAAGGAAGCTTTGGCCGGGGTGGTGGTAGGCAGGGTTCAGACGGTTCAGAGGTGGGGGTCGTGGGAGGCGTCAGGAGGCTGTATTAGTCCCCCCGGAACATCCTTCCATGATGTGATGGATACTTCATGGTCCGACCGCCCGGAGGGAGGAAGGCATCACATCCCTCGGCTTTTGCTAGGAAACCAGCGTGAGGTCAGTGGTGACACCTGGGGGGTGGCACTCAGCAGTGGGCGCTTAGCGTGTTGGGGTCGGCTGGCCGCGCTGACCCCGCTGTGTCCCACATGTCCTCATCCTCCAGCAGGCTCACCCAGGCACGTTTATCAATGGCAAGCGGAGACGGCGAGGGTAGGAACAGGCACAGCCACCCACCTCTTCCACCTTCTGTTTGCCAAAGTCAGCCATCAGAGGAAGAACTTCAGAGTCACCTGACAAAGGGCACGAGCAGAGGGCGGGTGAGGCCTCGGGGCCTCTGTATAAATGATTTCCCTCCATCACAAAGTTTTGGGAAACATGACTAGTTTAATAATAATGATAGGATTTTAAGCAGGCTCCATGCCCAACGTGCGGCCCAGCACGGGGCCTGAACTCACGACCCTGAGATCAAGACCTGAGCTGAGACCAAGAGTCAGACACGCTCAACGGACTGAGCCACCCAGGCGCCCCTAGTTACTGTAACGAAATACGATCCTACCACACACCAAAGGATTTAGGATTTCAGGGTCACTGCGGCTTCCTTGAACAGAGCAGAGCAAGCGACCTGGAGAGCAGGTCACTGGTCCCTCTGCACTCGGCCCGCCCCCCGCCTGCTCCGCGCTGTAGAAAAAACTCGACACCTCGGAGAACCCCTGCCCTGTCTCTTCCACCAGTGGGAGATCTGGGGGAACCCTAGAGGGAGAAGCCGGGTGTCTGTCCCTCTCCCTTTCTTCTGGCTTTAGGTGGTGTCCCCGCTGTGGCTCCAGCTCTCTGGACAGGCCCACCGAGGTCCCAGCTGCCATCAGGTGACTTCTGCTGCAGCCCCTAACAGTGGTGGCAGTAGTGGCTCCTTGATGTGGCTCCTCTTTAAATTGTCACCCCATCCCCTGTGTGGCTTCTCGGATCTGTGGGAACAGATGCTCCCCTGGAGCCTTCTGAGGGAGCCAGCTCTTCCCACACCCTGACTTTAGTGCAGTGAGACCGAGTTGACTTCTGACCCCAGAACTGTAAGAGAATAAATGTGCTTTGTTTGAAACCACTGCCTTTGGGGCAATTTGTTAGAGCAGCCGCAGGAGACTCTAGATGCCTCCAGGTGCCGGGTCTGGGGGGGGGGGGGGGGGCCCAGCAGAAACACGTCACTCCGCCCTATACAGCTTGTGCTCCGGCCATCCCTACGTCCCCAAAGCCTGTGTTGGGAACTGCCACTGGGAAGCCCATAGTCTGGGGACACATGTTCCCACTGAGCAGGAGGGATTTTGGGGGAGGGGCCTGGAGGACAACACACAGCTTTTGAGTCCCTATCACTCTTGAGTCGCTGTCATGATTTTGGTCGACCCACGCGTACTCTTGTAGCCTGATGTATTTCTTTAGGTCAGCACATTGACCCATTTCCTGAGTAAATTTGTACGAAAAAGAGTGTACCGTGTCTGTAAATGGGAAACCAGCACAACTTTCCATAAAAAGAAAGAAGCTGTGAAAGTCGTGGCTGAAAGTTTGATGAGAGGAAACAGTATTTGAATAGTCTTCAAGTATTTCTCAAAAGATGCTTATTAACTTCGAGCGGGAGAACATGGCACTGTATTGTGGAGAAACCTGGACAGACCACCTGAGTCAAAGGAGGGAGGTTAGCGTCCGCAGCGATGGGATGTGTTGTTGGCTCTGCTCGCCTTCGGACAGCACCCGCTGAGGGATTCTTGCCAAAATGCACATCCCTTCACCGATCATGAGAACATACTAGAGAAACCCAGACAGTGTGACATAACTGGCCCAAACCTTCAAAACTGTTTAGGTCATGAAACAGAGTGAGGGGTTGTCAGAGGACAGGGTACCGAAGAGGCTCATAGGTGTGATGCCTCGCTTGGACTGACTCTGGAGGGGAAGAAACAGTGGGAAAGGACATTATGGGACTGTCTCTCAAATTTGGGGAAGAATTCTTGACGAACTAAGGGGTTGTATCAATGCTATGTTCACCCTGATTTTGATAACCTGCTGTGGTTATGCAAGAGAACATCCTCGTTCTTAGAAATACGTGCCGAGTCTTCAAGTCTTGGTGGGGGGGCGGGGGGGGGGTGAAGGGGCGTGATGCTTGCAACTGTCTTCAAATGTTCAGGGAATGATAAAGCAATGTGTCGACATGTTAACAGTTGGTGAATCCGGGTGAAAAGTCCATGGCGGTTCTCAGTACACGCTTGCAACTTTTCTAGACAGTTATTTTGAAACAATCACAGAACAAAACCAGAAACAAGGTGTGTAAACAAACAGCAGTGCAAACAAAATAAGGTTCTTAAATTCCAGCTTTTTTGGGTCTCCCTCCCTGCCCCCAGACGTGGGCCTGCTCTCTTTTGGTTAAAAAGGATTAATAAAACTGAGCAAGTCAAACTTTGGTTAGCTGCAAGCTGAGATTTTCCTCTAGAGGTACCCAGAAGGATTGTAATTCAGCAAAAAGGGGAGTGATTTATCACCACCATATTTGATGGTACTGAACTCTGGGCCTTTATCTCACTTACAGGCACCTTGAAGATACCAGTCTGTGTCCCTGCTTTAGGAAATATTCTGTGGAAGGTGGGAGCCACAGAAGGTTGCCGTGTGAGGGAAGAGCATAGTTGTGGCTGGTCTTCAGGGAGACTGCTTTAGCCCGAGGAAGCTACCCGCTTCATCTGTAGTCTTAGGGCATCCCCCATCACCACTGCATTTTGCAAGTGTGGTCCTAGCTGGGGGCACCACCGGAGGCAGCCGCCGTGTGTGCGAGTCCAGCGCAGACTTGGGCGGTGACTTTGTTTCCCTGAGCACGTTTCTTCCCGGAGGAAAGTGGGGGCGGGGAATAAGAGCTGAGGAGTGGGGCGGGGCCTCGAGGCGGTGAGGGCGCCCGATCGGCCCGGCTCCCGGGGAGCCCGACATGCCCTTGAGAGGGGCGACCTCTGGTGGCCACGCCGCGTCACTGCCGCGTCTCCCTGCGAAGGGCCGCCGCGCACCTGCACCGCCCCCCCTCCCCACGCCACCCCCCCCTTCCCTGCCGCCACCGCGGGGTCCAGGCAGGGTCCCGGGCTCTGGCCTGCATTGCGCCCCGCAGGCACGGCGGGGTGAGTAGCTGTGTCTTCTCTCTGCAGGCTTAGTTTGAAGTCACTTAAAACCAGGTGGAGGGAGTTTAGGGAACAGTACTGGTCATGCCACCGCTCCTTCGTTTCTTTCCTCCCTCCTCGTCCCCCCGCCCTGGCTGTGTTCGGAATCCGAGTAAGTAAGCGTCCTGTGTCCCTCCTGAGATGCCATCGCTACTAGTCCGGTGTGACCCTGTCTTACGTCTCACTTCTTGTTTGGCTGCCCGCTGGGGCGCTCGCTCCTGCCTCACATAACGAGCACCCATGAGCTCGACTCAGAACCCCAGAATAGGGAGGGAAGGACTCAGCCACCTGCCCCCCACGACCCCGCCAGCACCGCCCTCAGGTCTCCTTGTGGGCACACGGGTGCCTGCAGGCCGCTCCTTCCGTTCTGCCTGCTTCTCCTGACGCACGGCCGTGCTCCCCGGGTGCTGCTCGTGCTCCCGCTGCCGGGCCCTCCTCCGCTTCCCCGGTGAGCCGGCTCCTGGGCTGCCCTCCGCTTCTCCCCATTGTGAGCGGTGCTGCCGGGCCGCCGCGGTCGGCTCTCCCAGTGCCCAGCTGGGTGTCGCCAGATGCACCTTTATGACTCCATGCCAGATTGTTCTCCACAGTTGGGCCGCGTCCCTGTGTGTGTAAAAGAGGTCGTTCTGTCCGAGGTCTTACGGCCAGTCTTCGGTTTTGCGGCTGGATGGATGTGAACTGTGACCTCACCGGTTTTCCCTTCATTTCCCTGCTTGTTTGTGACACCGCGTGTCGTGTCTTCGTGTCTCCTGTGAAATGTCTCCTCCTGTCTGCTTCCTATTTTACACTTGGTTTATGCTTTTTCTTACGCATTGCCTCTCGAACCCTGAAATCGTTTCGAGTGGATTTTTGTGTGTGGAGTGAGCTGGGTGTGGTAGGAAGCATAGTAGCCTCAAAGATGCCGGGAACACAGTGTCCTGTGTAGCCAAAGGGACTGTACGATGTGGTTGAGGCTGCAGACCCTGCGCTGGGCTACCCGGGAGGGGCCTCATTGGATCACGTGGGTCCTTAGGCACTGAGGCCCTTTCTCGGCCGACTCCAGACACGTGAGGGGCAGGAGAGGGGCAGGCCTCGCTGCTGGCTAGAAATGGAAGGAGGGCCCTGGGCCCTGGGCCAGGGCCAGGAAGGAGGGCCCTGGTGCCTCTTGGGAGCCGGGACTGCCCTCGGCTGACAGCCATGGGAAGTGGGGACCCCAGGCCTACCGCCACAAGGGGCGGGGAACGGACCCTCCCTGGCAGGCTGCAGCCTGTTCTCCATTCAAAACATCCGCATATCCAGAGATTACCACCCTGCCTTCAGCCCTTTGGCTGTGAACTTTCTTGCTTTTCCGCATATTTGGGCAGCAGAAGTGGACTGTCCAGCCCTTCCCTCAGGGCCGGTGGAGCTCTGGCCTCTTCGGCGCCCTCTCCTTGACCTCGTGTGTGCGCCTGGCTCTGGAGACCCTGCTCCCTCCCCCCCGTGAGCTCGAAGGGATGCCTGGCCTTCCCAGTATGGACTTGAATTCACTCGAAGCAGGTTTAATGAGCTGTCTCTAGAAGGAAAGTGGACTTAACAAGGATTTTTATCGCTTCTCAGCCTTTTGGCTAAGATCAATTGTAGCATCTGTTCTTATCAGTTTAACATGTGACACGTCCTCTATCGGAGGACAACATATTAAATGGAGTTTTGGAGCCGGAGATATAGAATAGGAACTTGCTCTGTCCACCCCGCACATCGACCTGGGATTGCAGAACCTCGGGCGGATGGGGGGGGGGGGGCAGACGGCAGCGTGGGAGGTCTTGTGCAGGGGCATAGCATTCCTGGTGTGAGTGCCTAGGGACTACCCTCCACGTGGGACCGCACGTTTCTCCCGTCCTGGGCCCACAGGCCTGTGTGCCTGCACCGTCAGGATCAGCCACACCACACTCCATCCACCACAGGAAAGCCCCCCCTGCCGCACCCTCGTACCTCTGTCTTTTCTCTGTGTCATATGCCTGCCCCCCAAAAAGAAGAGAAATAAATTTTATTACTTAAACAATTTTTTAAATGTTTATTTATTTTTGAGAGAGAGAGAGAGAGAGAGAGAGAGAGAGAGAGAGAATGAGCGGGGGAGGGGCAGAGAGAGAGGGAGACACAGAATCAGAAGCAGGCTCCAGGCTCTGAGCTGTCTGCACAGAGCCTGACCCAGGGCTCGAACCCACAAACTGCAAGATCATGACCTAAGCTAAATAAAGCCAGCCGCTCAACCGACTGAGGCACCCAGGCACCCCCTATGTGTCCTTTCAAGAGAGAGGAATCCATTCCTCGAAGCCCCCTGCAGATTCCCCCTCGGGTCTCATTCCTAAGCCAGTCCTGGGAAGGTACAGCCACCCGCACTGGCCCCTTCAACTGAGCACAACTGGGGCCTCTTACTAAGAAGAAATGTGGGATAGGGTCAGGTCCTACTCCTGGTTCAGCCAGGAAAAGACAGAGAGAGGGGCTAAGCAGCCCCCTGGCAGGACCTGGTGGGAGAGCCCCCATGGGGAGGGGCAGACCTGTTGGGAATGGAACGTGGACCCCGAGAATGCGAATGCGAGCGGGCCATTCTCCTGTTGCCCGGTGACTGCGACCACAGACACACTTGGGTGTTGGGGAGCAAGGCTGCAGGACTGGGGAGGACCCAGTACATGGGGGACCGCCGGCGAAGTCTGTCCCACAGCCACCACAGCTCGGAGGCCGAAGGCGGGCCCGACTGGGGACAGGACGATGATGCCCTCGGCGTGCAGGGCACAGTGTTCAGGAGTCCAGGGACCAAGGACACCACGTGCCTGGATGACGAGGAGTTGAGTTTTGAAGACCGAGAAGCGGAGACCCTCCCAGAGGAGGTGACTGGGGGAGAACCGCCTGGCCCCCGGGCCCCCGAGGAGGCCCTCGAGCCGCTGGAGAGGGTTCTGGAGAAAGATGCCGAGGACATACCTGAGATGAGGTGGGCACCACGGAGTGGGGCTTGTGGCAGGGGCAGGGGCAGTGGGGGGAGGGCAGCAGCCCCAGCGAGGCCCCAGGTGCCCCCGCTGTGGGCGGGAGGACTGGGGGACAGCCGCTCACCGGCCTCTGAGGCAGGAGCCAGTGAACACAGCCCTGTCCAGGTGGAGGGCGGGTTGGGGTTGGAGACCTTCCCCGAGTTGAGGAGTCAGGGGTGGAGACTCCGTCAGAGAGGAAGGCAAGTGGGAGGGTCTCCCCGCGCAGCTCAGAAGCTGAAACCATTCCAAGTCCCCGCCAGCTCGGGTACAGCGGCAACTGGTGGCCTGCGAACCTGCGGGGGCTGGTTTCTGGCAAGTTGTGTGTCCTGGAAAGAAGCGGGTGCTCCCTCGCACGTGCGGGGGGCTCTGCGCTGTGGGCCTCCCGCCTGCCCTCCACCGGCCCTGGCCAGCCTCAGACGGTTCCAGCGGGAGCGCCCGTGGGCCAGCACCGGTGGACTCCATGTGCGCTCCCCGTGGCCCCCCTGGAACCCTGCACAGCCCCCACGCCCCCCATGTAGCTTGTGTGATAAACACACACCCAGACCTGTGGTGTGGCGGGCGGTGGCCGGGGACACCTGCCGTGGGAAAAAAGGCGCAGGCCGGTGGGAGGGGCCTCGGTGGGGCTTCCGGCCAGGGGCAGCACCCAGCGAAGGGACAGGCGGGCGTCTGAGCCCCCAACATCCTATTCCTCCCGCTCCCTGGGTTTCCAGGGGTCTGGCACACAGTAGGCACTTAATGCATGCTCACGAGATTTAGGGAGCCGGGAGCAGGTCTCCTGCCTTTTCACAGAGGCGGTGACCTGGCCGGGGTTGCACACCTGGCTGGGGGGAGCTAGGACTTCACCCAGGTGTCTGCGATGCCAGACGCGCCCCTAGACAGGCCAGGAGCCTCACTGGGCACAGCCCCCGACCCGCTCACCACGCCCCTCTCCCCAAGCCGGCTGTCCATCACCCAGAGGCTCCCCAGTGCTGCCTCAGCCAGAGGGATGAGGAGGAGGAGGAAGCGGGTCTTTGAGCTGGCAAAGCCCAAGACCAACTGGCAAGTCCTAAAAGCCAGGTGAGGCCTGTGGGAAGCCTCACTGGAGGCAGGGGTGGGGGTCCACGAGGAGGAGGGCAGCTCCTGGCGGTCCCCCCCCCCCACCGCCCCCGTGTTCACCCCCTGGGCTGCCCTTCCCGACTGCTCTCTGTCACTCACATGATGACCTGGGGGCAGGTGCAGAGGGAGGTGAGAAGTCAGGGTTCCAGAGGGTTAGGACTGGGGTGGCCTCTGGGAACTGCCTGAGGACAGTGAGGCCTTTGAGCGGATGGAGCCGCAGAGCAAAGGCAGGGGCTTGGGCCGTCTCATCACAGGATGGGGTGCTGCTGTAAGGGCTATGCCTGGGTGTCCCCGTGCAAGAGGAACTTGCAGTTCTGTGTCTACTGGTGAGTCTCAGGGAGCCTCTCCATCTCCTGCCACGGGGGGATCTGCCCTCCTCTCCAGGGGCAAGAACTGGGGGAAAGGGCCCTCCGATGGGGGGCTTCCTCACCCCAAGGGCCGTTCCCAACCACCCTGGTGCTCTGGACGCCAGCCCACCCAGCTGAGGAGTGGGTCTGCTGCTGTGATAGGGCCCCTGGGCTCCGCCCTTAGCTGTGCCTTTTTCTTTTCCCGCCTCCCCTTTCTCTGAACACCAGCCCTGCTCAAAATAAACCACATTTCCCACGGGCCTCTCTGACCTGCCCCTTTCCACATCCTCTCAACTTGTCCTCCTCCAACTTCCTTCCTCCTCCAACCACCCTGCCTGTGCCCCATTGTCTGTGTCCTGTGCCCTGGCTTGCTTCGCTCTGAGCCACGCCTCGGTGTATTCCAGGCCTTCTGTGTACTGGACAGAGAGGTTTCTTGAAGACACCACCCTCACTGTCACGGTGCCAGGTAGGCTGAGCCCACCCACCACCCCCACTTCTCCATCAGGGGTCACCTAGCTCAGGGGTCGGCCAGAGGTAGCCCTTGTCCCAGCTCTGGTGCTTGGCCACCCTGTCTGACATGCTGCCCCTGGTCTCCTGGGGCTGGGTCACCCCCATTCCACTCCAACCCATGCCTCGTTCCAACTGAGGAGATCTTGGGGCTTCCCTAGCCCTAACCTCAGGACAGAACTCCCTGCTGCTCCTCCCTCGTCGGCCATCCCCCTTCCCCCAGGTGTGTCATCTCTGGCCTCAGTCCCCTGAGGAGCCAGAGCCTCAGGAGGCTGGTCCTGGGGTGAGGGAGTGTGGGGCAGACTCTTTAGGAGGCATCCAAATTTGCACTACAGCCAAAATGGGGATTAATACTAAATTTATTAAAAGACTCTTTGCCTTCCCTTCTGCAATGGTCTCTATAGTTTTTGAGAGAAATGGATTCCTTCAAATAAAATATTTCAAGAAATCTCTTCCTGGAGAGAATAAGGCAAGTTCTCTCTTGGGGGTTTAGAATCTTTCTCGCAGTGAATACGAAGCCCCTGTAAACCCTACGCTTGTACTAACTGCAGACCAAAATCCACTTTCCCAGCCAGTGGGTTGTTGGAGCCACACTGAGTTCTGTTGAGGAACTGATGATGGGTCTGAGCTCCCATTCCAGCCCTGTGGCTCCCATCCTGTGTGTCCTGAGTAAGGGGCTTCAGGCCCTGAGACCATTGTCCCCAGGATGGGGGCAGCAAAAGTCACTCCTCTGCAAGGTAACTGGTGCTCAGCTCTCTAGGCGCTCAGTGCTGTACATTGTGCCCTTTGCCGTAGCCAGTGGAACGCTGGATTCAGCAAGAAGGAAACCCCTGAGGGTGGCAGGTTTTTAAGTTGGGGCCGTTTCTCCCATTTTGCATAGCGGTGACGCGCCGAGTGGAGGAGCTAGCTCGACCTAAAAGGTTCTACTCGGAGTATTTCAACAACAACAGGTAAGAAGAGAAGGAAGGCAGAGTGGGGCAGAAAACCTCCCCTTTTCCTCGACAAGCCGTAGTATGGGGAGAGTCCAGGTCCTAGGAGTAGCTGACCTGACTTCAAACAGGGCTGGGCTATCCCCAGCTGGAGGCCCATGGCAGGTTCTCGACCCCTGAGGCACAGCTATGCACCTGTGGGATGGGTGGAGGTGGGGAGCATCCACAAAAGGTACTTGGTGCAGTGTCAGACCTAGCAAGTGCTCAGTGAATGTTACTCATCACCATTATGGATTTTTTTGGCCCCCCAAAGCTAGGAATCCTAAGACATTATTTTATGTGCAACTTTTAACACAACTCCTTCTTATCACTCAGAACTTTAATTTTGTTCAAAGTGATCTTTAGAGTTATTTAGATACAGATTTTTAATTACCTACTTTTATGCACGTTAAAGGGAAAATAATAATGGAAATAAATTAGCTGAAACGCGTCTGAATGTTTTGAATCACTTTTTGACTCAGATGTTGACAAGTTCCACACACTATTTTTTTTAACATTTATTTATTTTTGAGAGAGAGAGAGAGAGAGAGAGAGAGAGAGAGAGGGAGGAGCAGGGAGAGGAAGACACAGAATCTGAAGCAGGCTCCAGGCTCTGAGCTGTCGGCACAGAACCCGACGCGGGGCTCAAACTCATGAACCATGAGATCATGACCTGAGCCGAAGCCGGACGCTTAACCGACTGAGCCACCCAGGCGTCCCCCACACGCTGTCTTTATGCCTGTCTTTGTGACGGTAACTTTTCACTTTAATGCTGACTCACCGTGTACTCTGAAGATAATGTAAAGTGCGATTAGACTTGATATCTGTACGTGGAGGGATGCTTGTAACTCGGTGGAGGCCATTTCTGTGCCAACAACCATGCAGAGCACATGCGGGCAGGGGCACCCGTGGAGCTTCTGACGTTTGGCTGACAGCATTTATCAGCTGCATTCCAACCTCAGAGATGAGAAAAGATGAAACATGGCCTTATTTCGGGGACACAGGCAGAGCTGACGTCTGAGTTAAGGAGATGCGAGCCCCTCAAGCTCAGTCCAAGTGCACTTTCCCCAGCTTCCTGTGGCAAGAACAGGACACGCCCTTTTATCCCTTCTATCCTGACCCCAGCCCCGATGACAGGTGTGTGCGCAAGAGGCCCCGGGAGGTGCTGTCACCACAGACGGGGACATGGGAGTGCTGAGTGGGGAGGCGGCCATTGCACACAGAGCTGGGACGACCTCGGGAGAGGGTAGCTCTATCCTTTTTTTTTTTTTTAATTTTTTTTTAACGTTTATTTATTTTTGAGACAGAGAGAGACAGAGCATGAACAGGGGACGGGCAGAGAGAGAGGGAGACACAGAATCGGAAGCAGGCTCCAGGCTCTGAGCCATTAGGCCAGAGCCCGACGCGGGGCTCGAACTCACGGACCGCGAGATCGTGACCTGAGCCGAAGTCGGACGCTTAACCGACTGAGCCCCCCAGGCGCCCCAGGGTAGCTCTATCCTTGAGAACACTCGGGCCTTCTTTTGGGGATTGTCTAATGAATCCCCTCCTGGAGGTGTTTTCAAAACCCTCCGCGGCCCCCGGGGGCTGTCCCTTATTCCCC
Source organism: Panthera uncia (assembly GCF_023721935.1). Classification (NCBI taxonomy): domain Eukaryota; kingdom Metazoa; phylum Chordata; class Mammalia; order Carnivora; family Felidae; genus Panthera; species Panthera uncia. The sequence goes on along the minus strand of NC_064816.1, from coordinate 21,567 downwards.
AAGTCAGAGATGGGCTGAGAAGAGGTGACAGAAGCACAGACATGCCCCTGGCCGGCTGCTGTCTCAAACGTGGATGTCCCTTAGGAGCACCTCCGTCTGGCCCGTTCCTCGCCCTACTCTGGAATACCAAGCTTCCAGTCGCCTGAGGGAACTGGCCACCCCGAGGGTCCGGAATAACATTTGGAGCATAAACATGTCTGAGGTAGGTGCCTTGCTATCCTCTGGAGCGCCCCCCTCAACCGGGGGCCGGAGGTCCGCGGCAGAAGGGACACACAGACTCCAGAGCGGCCTGCGTGTCACCGCGCTGGTGAACACGCAGGATTCACAGGTGTCTGCTCAGGACAGAGCTTCGTTTCGCCTGAAGCCTGCGCGGGGACACCTTCCCTGCCCACGCGGGCCCGAGGTGGGGCCCAGGCCTTCGGCTCACACGCAGGCATCTCAGAGGGCCTGGAGCGGTTCGGTCCGTTCCGAACCAGACGCTGGTCTGCTGCCCGCTCAGGCCGGACACGTGACCCCCATTCCCCCGCCTCCCCTTCTCCCCGGTGCCGGGAATGGGCCGCAGGCTCGTGGCCGCCCTCGTGGCTCCGCTAACGTCTCCGAGATCCTCGCGCCTGCTAGCAGTTCATGGCTTCTTAGTTGCCGAGTCCTGTTTCGTCCCACGGATGGCCACAACTTTATTCCCTCGCCCACTGAAGAGGTCTGGGCTGTCTCCCGGTTGGGGCTGTCACCAATAAAGCTGCCTTGGAGCTGGTATCTCACTGTGGTTTTAACGTGCGTCAAAGAACGTGTTGATGGATTTTTTCACGTGGTTATTTTCTGGACAGCCCCCCGCCCTTCAAAAATATTTAAAAGTAAATCCAGACGTCATACCATTGTAAGCACTCCAGGATGTACTTCTAACTGACAACCATAATAACAGTGATCACACTAAAAACTTTAACAATAATACTTTAATATCAGAATACTCAGTCTGTGTTCACTTTTTCAGTGGTCCCCAAAAAGGCCTTTTATGGTCAATTTGGTTGAACCAGGATCCGAAGGAGGGCACTGTCCTCTTGACCGGTCCCACCCACCTCCTACCCAGAGACGCATCTGCTGTTTTCTGGGCTCCTGCCCTGACACCTCCTCCCTTCTGTGCACCTGACCCTGGCACGGTCCGGTCCCTGGGAGAGGCCATATCCCCGGGCCGAGGAGTGAAGGCTCAACAAGGCTTGGTGCTCCCTGACCTCCCTCCCTCATGCTCCTGCCTTGCCGGGCTCCATTGCAGGGTCCCTCAACAACCCTCCGGGCCTGTACCCACTCGGGTCCCGCTACTTGGAACACCTCTGCCGTCTACGTGTGGCCCCTGTGTACTCAATGAACTCAGTGAACTCTCCTCCTCCAACCCTCCCGTTTCCGACCAGTCTGGCGGGAACCCCACCTTCAGCCTGCTTCCCAGCCCCTAGCATAGTCTCTGGATGGACCCTTGATCCTTCCACCAGACTGTGAGCAGCCTGAGGACAGAGACTGCACCTTTCTTGCTTATTGTGGCAGCATTCCTGAGCCTGTCTTACCCTGTGCGGGGCACAGAGTGGTAATCAGTGTTCGCTGAAGGCGTGGATAGGTGAAAGTTTACCTGCCTGCCCACCTCTCCAGGCAGGACTGCCATTGGGCCCGTGTCTACTTCAGCAGTCAGGCCTGGGCTATGTCAGTTGTGGGGGAAGAATGGAGGCAGGGAGAGGCAGGGAGTGGGGAGGAGGGAGGCAATAGAGGGTTGAATGGGACATAACATTGTAGACACCAAGATGTCTTTGATAGGAGTAGCATCTGTGATTTTTCAAGGAAGACAATTTTAAGAGGAAAGGGACTCAAATTTCAGACTGACCCCTGGAGGTCATTTCAGCCAACCCCTGCTTCCAAGCAGGTTCCTGCTAAAACTGTACTGTGCAGAGAGCTTTCGTATGACACGAGACATTAAAACACAGCGCCACCGATCACAAGCATTCCTGGACCTACTCCAACACTTCGACAGGTTTATTTCAGACCTACGCCTCCTCTATAAGGAGTAAAACATCCCAACAACTACCCTTGCTTCCTCCTCCCTCTCCAGAGGTGGCAGGAGTGGCCAGCTCATCTTCCCCTTTTGTCACAGCCAGACACATTCAGAATGTTATTTTTCCCACCCTTTGATTCATTTGCGGGCAGACTGTTTGCACATGTGCAGGAGCCAGCTGGTGGGCTAGTGGTAAGGAAAGAGGGGGGGCGGAGCAGGACATGTACTAAAGAGAGCACAGCCTGGGAAGAGCGTGTCTTGTATGCACTTTTTTGGGGGTGGGGGCAGACAATGATTAGCCTTGAGATGACAGAGCTCAGTCTAGGCACTGCGTTTGTGTAGGCTGATGCACAGTAGCCAAGCCAACAATTGTGATTGTGTCTGGATTCTCTGGAAAACACTAAGAAGTTATCTATGGAGGAAGTGGGTCAAGTTTCTCAGTGAAACGTCTGCCAGGGTTTCCCCCTCCATCATCCCCACTCTTTCCAGCTCTGCCTCATACCCATAATTTTAAACTTTATTATTATAGACCCATAAACTATAATTGTAGCCATATACATACACAGCATCTTAACTTTCTTGCTTTCCTCTCAATATTTGTTTTCTAGAACACTGCATGTGATTCATATAGAAACACTACTTAACATGCTGGATTGCACCCTACCATACGAGTATAGAATAATCGATTTACCCAGTCCCCTACTGGTAGACAACCTGGCTGCTTCCAACTGTTTGCCATGATATTCAAGCTGCGGTGAATATCACTCATTCCCTTGTGCTTCGGTGTAGGGCTTCTCTATATGGTGGTCTTCAACAGTGCACATGTTCAACCTGAGAAGGACAAATGCTCTCCAAAGTGTTTGTACTAATTTACTGTCCTACCAGCCATGCATGAGGATTTCTCTCCTCCCATATTCTTGCCAGGGCATGATAATTTTTTAGGCTTTTTAATTTTTTCCGAGTCTGCTTGCATAAAGTAATATTTTGTGGTTTTAATTTATATTTCCCTGGTCAAGGATATGATTATTCACCATTTAGGGTTACTCTCCTACATGATTAGCCCAGTCATATAAATCATAAAAACCCATAGTGATTTTTGGGTTATTGATTTAGAGGAACTCTTTATATATGATAGCTACTAATCCTTTGCTGAACTTCCCAATCTTTTTTTTTTTTTTTTTTTTTTTTTTTTTTTTTTTTTAGAACACTAAAGGGGTCTTTCTGATCCAGGGGCCTATGAGGAATCATGGGCTGTTTTGCTCTTCCCTTGTAATTGTTTCCAGGTGTCCCAAGTATCCAAGGCAGCCCAGATGGCCATCCCCAGCACAAGGATCCTACGGCTGGCAAAGCCCAGGGCCCCAGCCACCCTGTTGGAAGAGTGGGACCCCATGCCAAAACCCAAGCCGCACGTGTCAGACTACAATCGCCTCCTTCACTTGGCCAGTAAGTAGTTCCGCTGGGGCTTGCCTCCTTGTCAGGCTCTTGTGTCCTTCCCCACTGGCCACAGGCCATGGGGTGGGGGTGGGGGGGTCAGTCAGTAGACCTGGGCTACAGGCCTGCTTCTTCTAGATTTTCCCTTCCCCCTTTGCTTCATCTTCTCCCCAGACTGCACACCAGCTGTCCAGACACCTGTAGACCATTCACAGTGTGGCCCATACAGGCTCCCCTGGGGGCTGGCAGAGGGGACCACTCCCCAGAAGCAGAACTGAGAGGGCTTGTGGCCTGACTGGGTCTCCTGGCAAGGGCAAGTGGGTGCAGGAGAGCAAGGTGGGGTGCAAGGCCAGACGCCAACCCAAGAGCCAGGCTGAGGTCCAAGGGAAGCTTTAAGGTGGCACCTACCTGATTCTTCCCCTTTCCTCTAAAACACATGAGGTACCCGGCCCCCCAACCACACAGGAGCGGTAGAGAACTGGACCCCACACCAAAGATAATCCAGTTTTGTGTGTTTCTGGGTGTGCACACACAGATCCGCAAAGTTGTGTGGCCACATGTATGTGCATGCCTGCGTGCACCCTTCCAGATGCTCTCCCTGCCCGGCGTTTCTATGACACCGTCCACGTCCAAGGCAAGGAGGACTCCTGTGGGCTGTGCCTTCTGAGCTATGGAGGCCCCTAGCTGCCTCCACCCCCACAACCCTTGTGGGCCCACCGTGCGTCCCTGGACCAGACCAGGACTGCCCTGATCCTGGGCGCCACCCCTGCCTGTTTCAGATTCTGTCCTTCTCTGCTCATGACCCACTCAGGGGACCTGCCTCTCTCGGTGTGGCCCACGGGACCTTGCGATCTGTGCCCTGGCTTCCTCCACCTGACTCCATTCTGCTTGCGCCTCCCCAGTGGCCCTTCCTACAGCCTGGCAGGCGCTCCCCAGATGCCCCTCTGCCTCCTACAGGGCTTGGCTCCTCTCTGCCCCCTTGGTGAGGGCCCTCACTGCCCTGTCTCAGTCCACAAGCTAGCCCACCTCTGGGGACCACTTGTTCGCACCCGTCACCTTCTAACAGACCTTCCAGTATATTTCTGCATCTGTTATGTGCCAGGCCAACAGTGTCAGAGGCACTTAGTCACCAGAGAGCCCGATTGGCCACTTTGGTTCACTCTGTTCTATCATTTTCCTGGTTTTCTAGTTCCCTTTTTTTTTTTGTTATTGATTTAGAGCAGCTCTTTATATAAGATAATCACCAACCCTTTGTTGAGCATATGGCAACATAACCTTTTCCTGGTCTCTCTTCTTTTAACTTATGTGCTTATGGGATCTTTTGTTTGCCCATCCATTTATCCATTCTCTTAATATTCATGAAAAGACCAGTTAAGTGAATGTACACGTGAGAACACGTACCACTGTGTCAGGCCACATTGTCTTTCTGTCCCTGTCACACACCCGCATCTGGGATATAAACATACATGTGTGTGTTGTGTGTTTGCAAGGAGGGTATGAGGCTGAGTTTCTCACGCTGCAGACTCGCGTCCACTAATGGCTGTGACCAGCACTCGAAGGGGAGAGATAGCGCACGTGAAGCTAGACAGGTGTGGGCACAGTCCATGGCCGCTTTGCTTCTCCGTGTGTGTCCGTGGTATATTGTATGGAAGCACGCTCTGTCACCACCGTTAAGTTGTCCCGGGCAGAGTCGGAAAGTCTAGATGGCACGATGGTGGTCGTGCTCCTAGATTCTCAGAGGAGTTCAAAGAAGCCTGGGTCTGGGCATGGTCCTCTTAGCCCTGAGGGGCGCTGAGGCCCTTCTGCTCGGCCCCTTCCCTTTGGACGGGTCGCTTCTTGGGTCACCTGCCCGGCACATCTGTGTCCAACCCTGGTGACCTTGCCCCGCCAGGCCCCCCGTGGACTTGTGCCTGCCTGGTGGGAGGGACCCCACTGAGCTGGGGTTGCTCCGCCGAGAGGGCGGACGGCCCGTTTCCATTCTCACGGAGGCTCTGGGCCAAGCGGGTGTGGAAAGGAGGCAACCCCAGGGTCCTGAAGCTCGCACAGACCGAAGGCTAAGACAGTGACCACCGGTGACCACTTCTCTTCTAGTCCCCAGACAGCCCACGTGCTGCAGGAAGGGGTGGTGGGGAGGAGGTGAGGAGGGGCAGACCAGCAGGAGGGGTTTCCGCGGCCGCCGGGGGTGAGAAGAAGGAGCCTGGCTGAGCCACAGGCCTCCGCGCGCGAGAGCCGTGAGTCCTCAACCGCAGCCGCTGGCCGTGTGTGGCTACTTCGATGAAATTGAAATCAACCTATCAGTTGATCTAAATTAGTTGATTGATTTCATTAAAACTGAATCAACTAAAGCTGCAGCCCAAATCAGGCATTCTGTACTCACACGTGGCTGGTGGGAGCCACGTTGCCCAGTGCAGAAAGCTGCGTTTCTTGAGAGGGCCCGGCAGGAGCCCAGAGGATCAGGGCAGTCTCAGCCAGGAGGCTGGTGCGGAGTCCCCAGGGGGCCCTGTCCTGGGGAGCTGCCCTCCATCCCCCCACCAGGCGTGCAGCACCAGCCAGGGAGAGGAGATGCCTCTCACACCCGTCTGCCTCAGAGGCTGAGGCATCAGAGCAGGGAGGGGAGGAGGTGAAGGGGCCGGCCAGGCACCCCCCTCACCCTTGGCCGCTAGCCTCCCTCCTTTGGCTGGCCCCTCTGTGTGCCCCTGTCTGGGACCTGTGGCCACTTGAAATATTTTTTCTCTTTTCAATTCACCCTTTTGAAGCGTACAATTCAACATACCTCAGTAAAAAAATAAAATAAAGCATACATTTAAATAATTTTTAGTACATTCACAGGGTTGTGCATCAATTACCACAATCAATTTTAGAATTTTCATCTCCCTAAAGAGAAACCCCGTCCCTATGAGAGGTTACACCCCCTCCCCAGCCCCC
>NC_064816.1:0-15169 GCF_023721935.1 Panthera uncia | reverse complement strand
GGGACAGGGGCAGGGTTTAGTATTCGTGTTATGGTGAGTGTTAGCTGTTAGGTGTGGGTGTTGGGATTTGCGTTAGTGTTAGGGTTAGGGCTAAGGTAAGAAGTAGGTCATGCTTGCACTCCCACTTGGAGCGGGAGGATGTTCATGTGTGGACATACCCTCCATCTGGAGGTATTTTGTTCATTTTATCACCCCTGCCTCTTTGCACTGGAGGTTGTTCTTGCCTTGCACCATTCCAGCTTGGCTCTGGAGTGTTTCACACTGTCACCCTGCCCTCTCTCGGTTTGTTAGGATTTCACGTACTGCCTCATCTGTTTTTAGTGCATCGGGTGCATAGTTTTAATCTCTTTATCATTTATCTCTCCTCTGATTTTAATTATTTTCTTCATTCTGCTCTTTGGGAGTTTTGTTTTTTGTCCTTTGTCTGGCTTTTATAGTTATAATGTTATGGAGTTTACTTCCGTTTTTTTTTTTTTTTTTTTTTCCTGCAGCAGACCTGTATTGCTATAAACTTCCCTGTTAGAACCAGTTTTCCTGCTTTACAGAAGTTTGGATTGTTGTGTTTTCATTTTCGTTTGTTTCCATTTCATTTTGGATTTTGTCTTTGATTTCTTGGTTGAGCCATTGATTGTTTAGTAGCATGTTATTTAACTTCCATGTTTTTTTGCCTTTTCCAGATGTTTTTTTCTTGTTGTAGACTTCTACTTTCATAGCATTGTGGTTTGAAAAGACACATGGTATGACGTTGATCAGTTTGATTTTGTTTTGGCTTTGTTTTATGACCTAATATTTTATCGAGTGTGGGGAATGTTCTATGTGCACGTGAAAAGAATGTGTATTGTGCTGTTTTAGGATGGAATGTCTAAAATATATGGGTTAAGTCCATCTGGTCTATTCTATCATTCAAAGTCACTACTTCCTTGTTGATTTTCTGATGGAGTGATCTTTCCATTGATGTCATTGGGGTGTTAAAGTGCCCTACTATGATTGTATGACTATCAATTCTTTCGTTTTGGACTGTTTTGTGTATTTGGATGCTCTCAGGTTGAGCGCATATATGTTTACAATTGTTCTATCTTTTTGTTGGATCGTACCTTTTATTAGTATAGTGTCATTCTTTGTTTCTTGTTACGGTTTTTTTAAAATCTATTTTGTCTGATATAGGTATGGCTAATGCAGTTTTCGTTTGATACTTTAGTTCTATAATTAGTCTTTTGTAGGTAGAAAATAGATGGGTCCTATATTTTATTCATTCTATCACCCAGTGCCTTTTATTATGAAGAGAGAGAGCACAGGCATGGGAGGGCAGGGTGGGGGGAAAGGGGAAAGAGGGAGACAGAGAGAGAGGGAGAGAGAGAATGAGAATGAGAATGAATCCTCACCAAGTTCCATGCTCAGTGCAGAGCCCAGTTGGGGCTCGATCCCATGATCTTGGGATCATAGGCTGAGCCGAAATCAAGAGTCGAAATCTCAAGCGATTGAGACATCCAGTTGCCCCTATCTGTCACCCAGTGCCTTTGATTTGAGCATTTATTCTGTTTCCATTCAAAGTAATTGATAGACATGTACTTGTCCTATTATTACTTGATGTTGGTTGTTTCTGAATTTTTCTGATCCTTTCTTCTCTTTCTCTTTTTTGGTTTGCTGGGTTTCTTCACAGTTTGACAGTTGAAATTGCTTGCCTTTATACTCTGCATATGTATTAGTGGTGTTTGGTTTGTGGTTATTATTAGGTTTGTACCTAACCACTTCTGCATATAGAAGTCTATATTAAGTTGATAGTTATTTAAGTTTGAACCAGTTCTTTACTCCTCTCCTCCCCGTGTTGTAGCTATGTAGTGTTTCTATTTCAAAACCTTTCATATCGTGAATACCTTGACTGATGTTTTACAGATATACTCACTTTTATTGCTTTTGCGTTTCGCACTTTAATATTGTCACTTTAGGTGTTTCTTTTCCACTTAAAGAGTCCCCTTTAACATTTCTTGCAGGGGTGGTTTGTTGGCTGTGAACTCGCTTAGTATTTACTTGGGAACCTCTTGATCTCTCCTTCCATCGGATTGATAGTTTGCTGGATAGAGTTTCTTTGGCTGCAGATGTTTTCCATTCAGCACATTTACCATACCATGCTGGTCACTTACGGTTTCAAAGTTTCTTCTGAAAAACATCCAGTGATAACCTTATGGGGTTTCCCTTGTAGGAAAGTGTCATCTTTTGTTTTCCTGCTGTGAAAATTTTTCTTTATCACGACATTTTGCGTTTGATTACTATATGACTTGGTGTGGATCTGCTTCTGTTGAATATATTGGGGGTTCTTTGTGCCTCCTGCTTCTGGATCTGTTTCCTTCCCTGCATTAGGGAAGTTTCCATCTATAGTGTCTTCAAATAAATTTTCTGGTTCTATTTCTCAGAGTTATGAGAATGAGAAATAGGACAGAAAAGACCTACTGAAGGTTCTGTGATGAGTCACTGGATTTGCATGCGTGGAAGATAGATTTGGGACTCAAGTGAACAACCTACCTTTAACTTCAAAGAACTAGAAAAAACCAACAATCTACGTCCAATGTTCTCAAAAGGGAGAAAGTAATCCATATGAGAGTGCAAACCAATGAAACTGAGACCATGAAATCAATAGAAAATGTGAAGAAGACCAACAGTGGGTTTTTAGAAGAGTGAAACAAAATTGTCAAGACTATACCTAGAGTATGCTAAGACAGAGAGAGGACCCAATTCAAAAGAATTATAAATAAAAGAGAAGACATTACGCCTTATACCAAAGAAACAAAAAGCAGGCAAAGAGGTGACTACGGCCAAATTAGATGCCAGCAAACCACCTACCTAGAAGAAATGGATAGGTTCTTAGAAACACACAACCTACCAAGACTGTATCAGGAAGATATAGAAGGTTTGCACAGACCCATTAAAGGAAGACTGTATCAATACAAGAAGATAACCAATGCAAGTAAATTGAATCAGTAATCGAAGTTCTCCCAGGGAAGAAAAGCCCAGGACCAGGTGGATTCAATGGTGAATTTGACCAAACGCTTGTAGAAGAACTAACAGCAGTCGTCTCACTGATTCAAAAGGAATGAACACCACCAAATTCATTTCCTGAGACTGGAATCACCCTGGTAGGAAGCCAGAAAAGGATACTACCTGAACAGAAATCTATAGGCCAGTATCCCTGTGATGAATATAGATGAATAATTCCCAGTAATATACAGGCAAACCAAATTCAGCATCACCTTAAAAGGATCATTGACCGTGATGAAGGGTTTTCTTCCTGTAAAGAAAGGATGTTTCAGAAATGGAAATCAATAAATGTGACCCCTCACATAATTGAATTAAATAAAAATCAACCAGAACCAGACTCTTAACTATAAATACAAATGGAGGGTTACTAGAAGGGAGGTGGGCAGGGGGATGGGTTTAATGGGTGATGGGCTAAGGAGGGCGCTAGTAGTGAGGAACACTGGGTGTTGTATGTAAGTGATGGATGACCACATTCTATACCTGAAACAAACATTACACTGTATGTTAACCAACTGGAATTTAAATAAAAGCTTGAAAAAATAAATACTAAAGAAATACATAAATAAATTTAAACTAAATACATTAAAAAAAAAGAAAACTCATGTGATGATGTCAATAGACACAGAAAAAAAGTTATGAGAAAATTTGGTATTCATTTGTGCTAAAAACCTCTTTAAAAAAATTCAGTGTAGAAGGAACATATCTCAACATAAGACAGGCCATGTATGTGAAGCCCACAGCTAATATCATACTCACTAGTGAAATTGTGAAAGATTTTCCACTAAAATCAGTCACAAGACAAGGATGCCCTAGATATGTGAAGGGGATTAGGTGATTCAGGCTTCTGGTTATGCAATGAATAAGTCACAGATAGAAGATATAGCATAGGGGACATAGACAATGGTACTGGAGTAGTGATGCATGGTGACAGATGGTAGCTACACCTGTGTTAGCGTAGCAGAATGTATACACTTGTCCAATCACTATGTTGTTCATCTGAAACTAATGTAACATAGTGTGTCAGCTATTCCCAAATAAAATGATTTTTTTTTAATAAGGTAAAGGAATGAAATAAAAAGTTTAATGGAAAAGAAACTGTTAATATCTAATCAAGAAATGCAGTAAAGTTCCAAAATAGAAAGTCACCATATCAAATTCTGTAGCATTCCTATACACTAACCCAATTATCTAAGAAGAAGTAATGAAAACAATCCCACTTACAATAGCATCAAAAACAATACAATTTACAAGAATAAATTTAGCCAAGGAGGTGAAAGATCTCTCTACATAAAACTATAAAACCTGTGTGCAGAAATTGAAGAAATTCAATTTGGATGAAAGAAACAGGAGAACACACAAGTCAGTGAAAATCCATCCCATGTCCATCTTTCGGAGGAATTAGTATAGATACAATGTCCATACTACCCAAAGTCATCTAGAGATTCAGTGCAATCTCTATCAAGACTCCAATGCAATTTTTATGCAATTAGAAAATCATATCCTAAAATGTATTTGGAACCACAAAAAGACCCCAAGTAGCCAACGCAAGAGAGAACAAAACAGGAGGCATCACACTTCTTGACTTCAAGCTTCATTCTAACACAAAGAAATCAGTTATGTCACTGGCATAAGCACACACACAAGACAATGGAACAGAAATTGAGAACCCAAACTAAACCCATGCATGCACAGTCAACTAGTATTTGACAAGGGAGTCAAGAATACACAGTGAGAGAGTAGAAGAGTAGTCTCTTGAACAACTGGTGCTGGGAAAATTGGACATTCACATGTATAAGAATAAAGCTTAGCACCGTATGTTACACCACTCCCTAGAGAGTGAAAGGAAGAAACAGAGATGTGGTTAGAGAGAAACAGAGACAAAGAGGAAGTACAAGGAGGAAAGTAGAGACCTGGTCCAGGTATGTGGATGGGGTTAGATGCACCAGGGGAGAGGGGATGTATGAGGTGGCTCTGAGTGCTGGGGCAGAAAGGGCTTGTATCATGGGCAACAGAGTTCCATGACCCCAAGACTCCAACATCCCTGGCTCCAAGCTCTGCAGAGGCCATTGCAATTGAAAAGATGGGTATCCCTCATTTCTTCTGGAATTGTGAGGCTCAGCCTCATGTTCTGTCATGGGGAGGGATGTCTTGAGGGAGAGTGTGCTCCTCTTTGGCAGGTAAACTTCAGAGCCTGCCCTGTGGGGAGGTGTCCTGAGGCCATCTTCCTCACTGCCCCAGGCCCTGTTTGATTCCCCCCCCCTCCCCCCACCATCTGGCCTTCCTCATGTTCTGAACCCAGGCATCAGGCATTGTGTTGCCCCCAGGTGCTGCAGTCTGGACCTGGCAGAGGTGGACTGCTGATATTGATAAAAAAATATTTGACAATAAGGTCCATATCCTCCCTCTGGGACTAGTGGTGTGCATCCAAATCGTGGGTTGCCATCCTCCTGTCCACAACCAATCTGAGGATTCCAGAAGGTAGGCGAACCCTTTAAAACACCATAGTCTTCTCTTACATCAAATTCAAAGACATTTTCTTGTAGCAGCTTTCTTTTAATTCTGAAGAGATGGTAATTAGTAATTGAAGGCATAATGGTCCTATAGGAAATTGACCTATATGATTGATGGACATTATTTCACCCATCCTTGTCCCTAAAGCACATTTCGTTGGAAATATTAGCCAAGGATACACACTGTAAATTCACAACAGATGTGTAGCTCCCTGTAAGTTGCATTCTGACCTTGTCACATATGTGCCATCAAAGATATTATTAGTGACTTTTCAGATAAGCTCTCCACATCAAGATGGTCATGTTAGAGAATCTGGTATAAATGGAATTTCGCAGATTCTAAATGAGGAATGATTTTTCATTTTTAATGTTTCTTTTTTTCTTTTTTTGAGAGAGCCCGAGCTGGGGAGGGGGGAGAGAGTGGGAGACACCGAATCTGAGGCAGGCTCCAGGCTCTGAGCTCTCAGGATAGCCTGACACGGGGCTCAAACTCATGGACTGCAAGATCATGACTTGAGTCGAAGTCGAACGCTTAACCGACTAAGCCACCCACGCGCCCCAGGAATGATAGTTTATTGGCAAAGAAGGAGAAATTAAAGATAGTGTAAAGGATGTCTAATTAAAAAAAAAAATTTTTTTTAACATTTATTTATTTTTGAGACAGAGAGTGACAGAGCATGAACGGGGGAGGGGCAGAGAGAGAGGGAGACAGAATCGGAAGCAGGCTCCAGGCTCTGAGCCATCAGTCCAGAGCCCGACGCGGGGCTTGAACTCACGGACCGTGAGATCGTGACCTGAGCTGAAGTCAGATGCTCAACCGACTGAGCCACCCAGGCGCCCCAAGGATGTCTATTTTTAATTGAAATATTGTGTACACATTTGTTGTATTAGTTTTAGGCATGCATTGCAGTCATTCCATATGTCTATAAATTACGTTGTACTTCAGCACAAGTGTAGCTATCATGTGAAAGCATGCAACAGTATTATTACAGGATTGACTCCATTCCATTGGCTGTCCCTTGTATCCCTAGGACTCATTCATTCCATAGCTGGACGCCGGTATCTCTCTCTCAGAGGTGTCCATTCTTTATTTAACCTAAGTATTTTGGTGGTAAACACAATTACCTCTTGTTCAGCATGTGTAAATTGGCAGTCTATTTTTCTGTGAACATTGCTTAAAACATTACAAATTATGTCATTAGTTAATAAATCCGGTTTTATTCTTCACTCACAAGAAGGGAGAAGGAAAAGATTTCTTTGTGTCCCAGGCCCTGTCACTAAAACCCTTCCCAATGTGGAGAACAGGCTTAGTTGCCCAGAGCACCTTCAGTCTCTCAGCTGAGCGACCAGGGCCTTCAACATTGAAGTAATTCCCATGGTGGCCAGCAGAGAGAGCTCGAGCACCACAGACCCGGAGGGGCGGGTTCCTCTGCCGGGCAGTGATGGCCAGCAGAGGGCGCACCATCGGCTTTTCTGACCCAGGGCACCTGAGAGCAGGAAGGGCTTCTGTTGCTCCCAGAGGACGCAGGGCTTCTGCCGCTGCCTCAGGACAGAGAGCAGAACTGCTTCTCCAGCGGGTTCTGCCGCCCGACCCAGGGGAGACCTTGGGAGATTTGCAGCAACTTGGCGTCTGCTGAGTCGCCAGAGGGAAGCTGCCTTGTTGTACTGAGTGCTGAGGAGGGGGCGCTGGGTGGCTTCCCTGGGCAAGCTGGTTGCTGAGCAGCACAGGCCCTTGCATTTTCTGGGCTTTTCCCGTGTTTCATTCCTCCCCTTCCCGGACAGTATTTGAACAAGACGTATTTTACTAAAGGTCTCGTGGATTGCAGGATCCCACGACATCACCTCATAGATGCAGTCGATGGTTTGTTCCAGATTCAGGCTTGTTTCCGGGAAGAAACCCTGACAGAAATTCAGAAGAACGGGAGCTGCATTCAGTTAGGACGTGAATACATGAAATGCTCATCTCAGGACCTTCTAGAAGAACGAGCTGGGACCCACGTTCCGAGTCCTGCTGGAACCAGAGACCGAGGTAAGGGCACAAACTGTCCCCCACATCATACATGCTTTTTTAAAATTTCATGGTTATTTTTCCAACCTAGTGAAGTGATTGAAAACTACAGAAAACCTGGTAGGTAAGTCTCATTAACCTTATGTTATCTTTTAATTTAAATTTCAGTGAGTGAAGACACAGTGTAATATTACCTTCAGGTGTCTCATATAGAGCAACCCTTCCACACGTCACCCGGAGCTCATCCCAGGTGCACTTCTTAATCCCCAGCAGCTGTTTCACCCATTTCCCCCACCTCGCTGTGGAACCCTCAGTTTGTTGCCTAGTTAAGAGTCTGTTTGTTTGTCACTGTCTCCTCCCCCGCCCCCCTTTGTTTTGTTTCATTTCCATGTATTAGTGAAATCATCGGGTATTTGTCTTTCTCTGACAGGCTTATTTCACCCAGCATAACATTCTCTCTCTCCATGCAAATGACAAGATTTCATGTTTTTATGGGTAAATAATATTACACTCCGTATACTACATCTCAGTTTATTCATCCGTTGATGGATGCTTGGGCAGTTTCCGTAATTTGGCTCTTGTGGAAAATGCTCCTGTAAACATCATGGTGCAGGTATCCCTTTGAAGAATTATTTTTGTATTCTTTGTGGAAATACCTCGTAGTGAAATTGCTGGATGGTAAGGTAGTTCTATTTCCAATTGTTTTTTTTTTTTTTTTTGACGAATCTCCATGATGTTTTTGAGAGTGGTTACACCAGTTTGCATTCCTACAAACAGTGCAAGAGGGTTCCTCTTTCCCCACATCCTTGGCAACACCTGCTGTTTCATCCTTCATTGATTTTAGTCATTCTGACAGATGTGATGTGTTATTGCATTGTACTTTTGAATTGTATTTCCCTGAAGATCAGTATCGTTGAGCATCTTTTCATGTGTCTCTTGGCCATGTGTATGTCTTCCTTGGGAAGATGTCTATTTGTGTCTTCTGCCCATTTTTAATCGGGTTTCTCCTGTTTTGGGTGCTGTATAACTGTATATATTTTGGACACTAACCCTTTATCAGATGTCATTTGCAAATATCATTCTGTAGGTGTTTTAGTTTTGTTGATTATTTCCTTGGTGATGGAAGCTTTTTATTTTTACAAAGTCCCATTATTTTTGCTTGTGTTTCCCTTACCTCAGGAGATATATCTACAAAGACGTTTGTACAGCCAATGTCAAAAAGATACTGCCTGTGTTAATTACCCTCTGGGATTTTTATGGTTTCAGGTTTCACACATAGGTCTTTATCCATGTTGGATTTATTTTTGTGTATGTTGTAAGAAAGTGGTCCGTTGTTGGTCTTGTTTTGTTTGGCAGGTTGCTGTCCAGTTTTTCCAAAACCATATATTGAGGAGACTTTTTTTTAAGTTTATGTATGTATTTTTGAGAGAGAGAGCAAGAGAGCATGCAAAAGAGGGGCAGAGAGAAATGGAGAGAATCCCACGCATGCTCTGCACTGCCCTGAGATCATGACCTGAGCTGAATCCACAATCACACGCTTTGGTGACTGAGCCACCCATGTGTCCCAAGACTATCTTTTTTTTTTTTTCCATTGGATATTCTTTCCTGCTTTGTTGAGAATCAATTGACCATATAGGTGTGAGTTCATTTCTGGGTTTCCATTCCATTCATCTATGCCTTTGTGTGTGGTTGTTGTTGTTGTTGTTTTGCCAGTACCATACTGTTCTGATCAGTACAGCTTTGTAATATAACCTAAGTTCTGGAATTGTGATGTCTCCAGCTTTGCTTCTCTTCTTCAAGTTTGTTTTGGCTGTTTGGGGACTTTTGTCATTCCATACAAATTTTGAGATTATTTGTTCTAGTTCTGTGACAAGTGTTTTTGTTAGTGTGATAGGGATTTCATTACATGTGTAGACTGTTTTGAGGAGTGTAGACATTTTAACAGTATTTTGTGCTTCCCATCCATGAACATGAAATGTATTTCCATTTCTTTGTGTCCTCTTTCATTTCTTTCGTCAGTGTTTCATAACCTTTAGAGTACAGGTCTTTCACCTCTTTGGTTAGGTTTATTCCTGGTATCTTGTGGTATTTGTGAAGCTGTCAATGGGATTGATCCCTTACTTCCTCT
Organism: Panthera uncia; assembly: GCF_023721935.1. Classification (NCBI taxonomy): domain Eukaryota; kingdom Metazoa; phylum Chordata; class Mammalia; order Carnivora; family Felidae; genus Panthera; species Panthera uncia. The sequence continues at coordinate 5,490 of NC_064816.1, read as the reverse complement.
TTCTGTTAATTCATTATTCATCTATAGAAATGCAATACATTTATGTACTTTGATTTCTGTATATTGTGATTTGTCGAATTCATATATCAATTCTAGCAAGTTTTATGGGAGTCTTTCATGTTTTTTATAGAGAGCATCATGTCAGTTCCAAATAGTGAAAGCTCTACTTCTTCCTTGCCGATTTGGATGCCTCTTATTTCTTTTTGTTGTCTGAGTGCTGTGGCTAGGGTTTCCCGTACTATGTGGAATAACAGTGGTGAGAGGGGTCATCCCTGTCTTGTCCCTGACCTTGGAGGAAAAACTTTCAATTTTTCCCCATTGAGGATGAGATTAGCTGTGGGTTTTTCCTAGATGACCTTTATTATGTGCAGGTAGGTTGAGTCTCAATGTACTTTGCTGAGGGTTTTTATCATGAGTGGATGTGACATTTTGTCAAATGGTTTTCCTGCATTTGTTGAAAGCATCATATTGTTCTTATCCTTTCTTCTATTACTGTGGTGCATCATGGTGATTGATCTGTGAATGTGGAACCACCCTTGCAGCCCAGGAATATATCCCACTTGATTATGGTAAATGATTCTATTAATGTATTGTTGACTTTAATTTGAAGGTATTTTAATGAGAATTTCGGCATACATAGTCATCAGGCTATTGGTCTGCAGTTTTATTTAAAAATTTTTAAACATTTTTTTAAATGTTTATTTCTTTCCTTAGAGTACATAAAAGTGAGGGAGGGGCAGAGAGACAGGGAGAGAGGGAATCCTGGCCATGCCCCACACTGTCATGGCAGGGTCCAACGTGGGACTCGAACCCATGCACTGCAGATAATGTCCTAATCCGAAATTAAGAGTTGGACAGTAAACCGACCGAGCCACACAGGCACCGCTGCAGTTTTCAGGTTTCGTGGAGGCTTTATCTGGTTTTGGTATCAGGGTAATGATGGCCTCGTAAGATGAATTTGTAAGTTTTCCTTCTTTTTCATTTTTTGTAATAATTCAAGGAGAATACATATTACCTCTTCCTTAAATGTATGGTAGAATTCATCAGTGAAGCCATTTGGCCCTGAACTCTTGTGTTGGCGGGAGATTTTTTAAATTACTGATTTGATTTCTTTCTGTTTTCAGAATTTATGTATCTTCCTGTTTCAGTTTTGGTAGTTTGTGTGTTTCTAGGAATTTGTCCATTTTTCTCAGAGTGTCCAATTTGTTGCATATAGTTTTTCATAATATTATCTTCTTATTGTATTTTTGTGGTGTTGACTGTAATTTCTCCTTTCTTATTTGTGATTTTATTTATTTGAGTCCTTTCTCTCTTCTTTGTGAAAAGTCTGCCTAGGAGGTTTTCAAGTTTATTACTGCTTTCAAAGAACCAGCCCCTGGTTTCACTGATTTGGTCTAGTGTCTTTTTGGTTTCTATATTCCTTGTTTCTGCCTTAATCTCTATTATTTCTTTCCTTCTGCTGTTCTTTTTCTCATTCCTTTAGTTGTAAGTTAGGATTGTTTGAGATGTTTCTTGCTCTTTAAGGTAGGTTTGTAATGCTATATACTTCCATCGTAGACTGCTTTTGCCGCATTCCAAAGGTTTTTACCAGTGTATTTTCATTTTCATTTGTTTCAGTGTATTTTCTCATTGATTTCCTGTTTGACCCATTCATTTAGTAGCATGTTATTTAACCTCCGTTTATTTGTGCCCCCCCCCCCTTTTTTTGTGGTTGACTTCAAGTTTCCTAGCTTTGTGGTCAGAAAAGATACTTGGTCTGATCTCTGTCTTTGGATACCTCTTGAGGCCTGGTTTTGACCTAGAATGTGATCAATTCTGGAGAATGCCCCATGTGCGCTTGAAAAGAATGTGTACTCTGCCATTTTAGTATGGAGTGTTCTGAATATATCTGTTAAACCCATCTGGTCCAGTGTGTCATTCAAAGCCATTGTTTCCTTGTTGATTTTCTGTTTACAGGTTCTGTCCATTGATGTGAGTGATGTGTTAAAGTCCTCTCCTATCGTTATATTATTACAAATGAGTTTCTTTATGGTTGTTATTAAATGTTTTATATACTTGGTGATCGCATGTTGGGTGCATCAAAATTTACAATCATTGGATATTGTTCTTTGGCTGACCCCTTTAGTGTGAAATAGTGTCCGTCTTCATCTCTTGTTATAGCTTTATTATTTTTTTTTTTAATTTAAGTCTTAGTTGACATACAGTGCATTCTCGGATTCGGGAGTAGAATTCAGTGATTCATCCCTTACATACAACACCCAGTGCTCGTCACAAGTGCTCTCCGTGATACTCATTCCCCATCTAGCCCAGCGCTGACCCATCTTCCTCCATCAACCTTCAGTTTTTTCCTCTAACATTAAGAGACTCATGTGGTTTGTTAACACTCTTCTCTTTTCCTGCCCCCTTCCCATGTTTTCATCTGTTTTGTTTCTTAAATTCCACATGAGTGAAATCATATATTTGTCTTTCTCTGATTGACATATTTCACTTAGCATAATACATTCTAGCTCCATCCACATCATTGAAATGGCAAGATTTCATTCTTCTTGAAGCTGAGTTATATTTCATTGTATATACATATGTACGTATATATGAACATACACATATGTACATATGCGTATACATACGTATACACACACACACGAATACACACACACACACACACACACACACACCACAACTTCTTTATACCTTCGTCAGTTGATGGATACTTGGGCTTTCTCCATAGTTTGGCTACTGTTGATAATTCTGCTATAAATATTGGGTGCATGCAATGTCACTCTTAGGTATTTACCCAAAGCATACCAAAATAAAGTCTCAGTTTTAAAGTTTATTTTGCCTGATAGAAGTATTGTTACTGGCTTTCTTTTGACATTATTGGCATGATAAATGCTTCTTCATTCCCTCACTTTAAATCTGCAGGTGACTTAAGTCCAAATAAGGCTTTGTAGGCAGCGTCTAGATAGGTCTTGATTTTGTTTGTTTTCTCCATTCTGATGTCCTATCCAATGTCTTTTGATTGGAGCATTTAGTCCATTTACATTCAGAGTGATTATTGATAGGTATATATTTAGTCCCATTCTACTAGTTGTTTTGCCATTGTTTCTTGATGTTTTCTCTGATCCATTCTTGTCTGTAACACTTTTAGTCTTTCATTTCCACTCAAAGAGCCCGATTTAAATATTCTTTTCTTTTGACTGGTAGTACATTTCTGTACTTGTTTTTAATATTTCTTCTTTTTAAAATTTAAGCCCAAGTTAGTTACCTTATAGTGGAATACAGTTTCAGCAGTAGAATTTAGTGATCCATCAAGTACAAAATATACCCAATACTCATCCCAAGTGCTGCCCCTAATGCCCATCACCCATTTAGCCCATAGCCCTATTCAGTAACCCTCCTGGAACCCTGAGTTTCTTCTCTGTATTTAAGAGTCTCTTACCGTCTGATTCTCTGTTTGTATTTTATTTTTGCGTTCCTTTCACTATGTTCATCAGTTTTATTAAATTCCACAGATGAGAGAAATCATAGGATGTGTGTCTTTCTCTGACATATTTTGCTTAGCATAATAAAGTCCGGTTCCATCCACATTGTTGCAAATAGCAAGACTTAATTCTTTTTGACCGCCGAGTAATATTCCATTGTATGAATATACCACAACTTCTTTATCCATTCATCCGTCAATGGTCATTTGGGCTCTTTGCATAAGTTAGCTATTGTTGATAATGCTGCTTTAAACATTGGAGTGCATGTGCCACTTCGAGTCAGCGTGAGTGTATCCTTTGGATAAATACCTAGTAGTGCAATTGCTGGGTCCTAGTATAGTTCTATTTTTAGTTTTTGTGACGAATCTCCATACTATTTCCCAGAGTGGCTACACCACTCTGCATTCCCACCAGCATTGCAAAAGGGTTCCCTTTCCCTGCATCCTTGCCAACATCTGTCGTTTCCGGAGATGTTAATTTTAGCCATTCTGATAGGTGTGAGGGGATATCTCATTGTGATTTCGATTTGTATTTCAGTGATGACGAGTGAGATTGAGCATCTTTTCATGTGTGACCAATCTGGATGTCATCTTTCTTAAGGTGTCTCTTAATGTCTTTTGCCCATTTCTTCACTGGATTATTTGGTTTTTGGGTGTTGAGTGTGATAAGTTCTTTATAGATTTTGGGTACTAACCCTTTATCTGATATGTCACCTGCAAATATCTTCTCCCATTTCATTCAGTTGCCTTTTAGTTTTGCTGATTGTGTCCTCTGCTGTGCAGAAGTTTTTATCTTGAGGACCCAATAGTTCATTCATTTTGTTTTTTATTGCCCTTGCTTCTGGATACATGACAAGCGAGAAGTGGCTGCGGCCAGGATCAAGGAGGTAGATTGCCTGTTTTCTCCTCTAGGATTTTGATGGTTCCTGTCTTACATTTAGATCTTTCATCCATTTTGAAATGTGTGTGTGTGTGTGTGTGTGTGTGTGTGTGTGTGTGTGGTTTAAGAAGAGTGTCCAGGTTCATTCTCTCACTGTCCAGTTTTCCCAGTACCATTTGCTGAACAGACTTTTTTTCCATTGGATATTCTTTCCTGCGTTACCAAAGATTACTCAGCCATACATTTGAGGGTATATTTCTGGGTTCCCTATTCCATTCCATTGATGTCTGTGCCATTTTGGTGCCTGTACCATACTGTCTTGCCCGTACCATACATACTTACGGATTTCTCATACACCATAAATCCTAAATTGTTATGTCTCCAGCTTTGTTTTCTATTTCAACATGACTTTGGATATTTGGTGTGTTTTCTGGATCCTTAGAAATTTTAGGATTGTTTGTTCTAGCTCTGTGAAGAAAGCTGGTGTTATTTTGATAAGGATTGCAATGAATGTGTCAATAGCTTTGAGTAGTATTGACATTTTAACAATGTCTGTTCTTCTAATCCAGGAACATGGAATGTTTTCCACTTCGTTGTATTTCTTCCATTTCCTTCATAGATGATTTATGGTTTGGTACTTGGGACCCCAGGAGAGAGAGCTTTAGTAAGGGTTGGGGTCAGGATTAGGGTCAGGGTTAGGGTCAGGGTTAGGGTCGGGGTTAGGGTTAGGGTTAGGGGTCAGGGTTAGGGTTAGGGTTGGGTTAGGGTTAAGGGTTAGGGTTTAGGGTTAGGGTTAGGGGTTAGGGTTAGGGTTAGGGTTAGGGTTAGGGTTAGGGCTAGGGCTAGGGCTAGGGCTAGGGCTAGGGTTAGGGTTAGGGTTAGGGTTGGGGTTAGGGTTAGGGTTAGGGTTAAGGGTTAGGGTTAGGGGTTAGAGTTAGGTTTATGCATTGGGTTTAGGGTTAGGGTTGGGGTTAGGGTTAGGGTTAGGGTTAGGGTTAGGGTTAGGGTTAGGGTTAGGGTTAGGGTTAGGGTTAGGGTTAGGGTTTAGGGTTAGGGTTAGGGTTAGGGTTAGGGTTAGGGTTAGGGTTAGGGTTAGAGGGTTAGGGTTAGGGTTAGGGTTAGGGTTAGG